>NW_022589731.1:23090820-23216875 GCF_004348235.1 Phoca vitulina
AAAGGAAAGGAAAGGAAAGGAAAGGAAAGGAAAGGAAAGGAAAGGAAGAAGGAAGGAAGGCAAGCAGAGAAGAGCATAGAACAATGGCAGAATACTAGTGACCAAATGAGCTGACTGGGATTTAATTGTAATTTATTATAACTCTCAAAGTATTTCTCCATGTTTCTTGGTCTGTCCTACGTGAGCTGGAATGTGCTGGAACAGATGTGAATACATACCCTCATTCACTCGGCAAGCTGAGGACATGTCCAGCAGGCCAACGAAGTCAGCAAGGCCAGCAGGCTTGTCCCCTCGTCTGTGAACAGGCATCTCGGGCAGGCATTTCTTGTCCACCTTTTATGCCCCAGCGCCATGCTGGGACCTTGGGGGATACAACCATGAACAGCACAGAGAGGTGCCACCCTCTGGGGCCTCACTACCAGGTTATTGGTATGTATCCCCAGCTTCACAGGAAGCACCTCCCCCCCCCGCCCCGGTTCTGCGGGAAGTGACTAGGGTTTGCAGGTGGAGTGGGCTGGGTGAGGCCAAGAACATTGCAGCCTGGGGGCTGGTGATCTGAGCCCAGGGTTCCTGCTGAAGTTTGTCCTTGCTTGGGGCAGGCGGTAAAGAACAAGGAGCTCAGGCTGAGTTGGACGCCCACTCCCCCATCTTTGGCAGCTGTTTAACCTCAGTTGTTCCATCCCTAAAATGGGATGGCACGGACTCTGCAGGGTTGCCAGAGCGTTAGGGGGCTGGATGGTTTCCTAGTGGGGCTCCTGGCATAGCTGTTATTTCCACTCGGGTGTTTTCAACTCCTACCCAAATCTGGCCCTCGATTAGCTATTTACAAAATCCCCCGAGGAGAGGTGGGCATGTGGGTGTTGTTCTAACTGTGAGGGGCTGGTCCTGATCCACCAGCGGGCCTGCTCATGGCATCTTGGACCGGGTTTGGGATCCTCAACCTGTCTGACAGAAGATCCCGATATCCGAGAACTTGGGTTGGAGGCTTGCTGGAAAGGACGGGCTTAGGAACGGAGCTATGTTGTCTGTTGCGAGTTTCTTAACTTCACGGAACCTCATTTTTTCCTCTGTGGAAGGAGTAATCCTGCTTCTCAGGGAAGCTCTGAGATGAAATAAGTTGACCTAGGTGAAGCCACAAGTGATTTCCACTTCTTACCTCCCTTAAACCAAAGTGTCCTTTGGCTCTCTGCCCACAGTGTCCCCCGTGATGCCCTCTGAGACCCCATGAATTCCCAGACTCTGAGCCTGGATGCAGAGGGCTGGCCTCATGGAGGGAAAGTGGTGGTTCCAGAAAGAACAGCAGAAAAGAACAGGAATTAAAGCTAACGAGTGCCTCACCGCGTCTCTCAAGAAGGACGTGCAGTCACCACCCACAGCTTCAGTTTCCAGGAAACTTGTCCTGGCCAACATTTGAGGCAGCATTCGAATTTTATGTGAGGGAAGATTGCCAACCTTAGATCACTGTTTTCTCATAATTTATAAGAAAGCATTATTCAGACTCAAAATGAATGATGACTATTATTAATTTAAAAGCTTGAATGTGGAATAAGCAAATCAGGGCGTTCTTCAAAGTGTGTATGAGATTTTGAATCTGGCTCAGAAAGTCTCCCTAGAACTCCAGATTATTTTGAGATATTGCTCTCATAAAATGAAGAACTGGAAAGATCACTCATAACAGTTCAGTGATTTAACCAGCAATGTATATGGTCTTTGGTTAAGTGAAGAAAATACAATTTCTAAAACCAGACTGTGCAGTGTAATCCTACTTTATGAAAACATACAAGAAAGAAAAATACTATATATAGACAGTAAAACACATGGAAGGATATGTCCTATGGTGTTTCTTCTTTTGAATTATTTTTAGCACTTTTATTGAATATTCATTTGGTAAGAATAAACAAGTAAATTAAAAAATTCCTACTTTCGTGTAACTCTTGGGGGGGCACACTCTCCTATGAAGTAGTCTCGCCAAAATAATCAAATCTGAGTCTTGATACGTGTGGAAGATTCAACTACTGGTTTCCAAAACATACAGGGGAGGGAGGATTGCCTAACAGGGGGTTCCCCACAGGGCCAGGATCAGTGAAATCCAGACGGAGAGAAACTGTACGGGACAAGTCACCTGGCTTCTTCAATAGATAAATACATTGAAGAATGACTGAGATAGTGATAGGAAAAAAAAAGAGAGAGAGAGAGAAAGAGAGATTGAGAGAGAGGAAACGAAATGTAGAAACTAAATACCAGCCAATTATAACATGGGAAACTTGTTTGCATCTTGACTTAAACTATTTAAAAAAAAAAAATCATCCAAGACATTTGTGGGACAATCGGAAAGTGGAACTCTAACCGGCTGTGTAATGTTATTAAGGAATACTTGTTAATGTTTTTTGGGTATAATAACGATATTTTACAGGTTAAAATAAAATATTTTACTTTTTCGAGGTATATCCTAACCGTCTGCAGTGGGCATGATAGGCCGCCCAGGATTGGTGGGAAGGAAGGAGGGAGGGAGGGAGACAGTGGGGGCCCAAGGAAGCGGGATTGGTCGTGACTTGAATACCGAGCCTGGGCAGAGGGACCCGGGACCCGGCCGTCATGGCACTGCCCTCTGTACTTTTGCACGTGTTGATATCTCCTGTGATAGAGAAGTTTAAGGAAGCTGCTCTTGGTTCTCTGGAATGACTCAGACCAGCACCGCGGACTAGACATCTCTGCCCACCTCTCCCCGGAGGCCCCTCCCGCACCCCTGCCCCTGCCCCTTCTTGTTCTTCTCCACTTATTCCTAATTATCTGGAGAATGCCCGGGGCTAGCCCCACTGGAAACTGGCCTTCTTGGCAAGGTGCTGCAAGGTCTTTCCATTTCAAAAAGATTTATCTTTCAAGCACCCAGGGACCGGAGCTTTCTGTGGCGGGAGGTCCCTTGCCCCGGCGGCCACGGTGGGCAGCAAGGCACCACCTTTTCGTTTCAGGTATGTTACCAGCTAAACCCAAATTATTAGCCTTAATACAATTTTAAAACAATTATTGAGCTAACCGGATGCAAATTAAACAAAATGAACCTATAAATATATGTGTTTTTCAAATTAGTAATTGGATTTTTTGATGATCTTTGGCGTGACATTGATAAGCTGCCTCTCATAACGGTCTAATTAGGCAGTATGTAAACTTTGGCATTCGGTTCTGTCCTGGTGGCTTTTTCAAATGATGTTTGTAAAATTTGCAATTTCATATTACAGATTAAAAATTAAAAACTGCAGGAGGCTAACATTAAAATGAGAATTCATTTCAGGGAAAGCCCTGTAGACAAAATTCACCCTAATAGAATTGTGCATAAGGGGCCGCAAATCACGGTATACGGTTACACAGGGGAAGGCTTGTCAAAACCAGTATTGTTGGTCTGTACTTCTATTCACAGTATTAAACCCATCAGCAAAGCCACTTTGGGGAAAATGTGAACATTATCAAAGAACAGTAAATTAGCAAGAAATTAAAGCATATACCCTTGCATTTCCAAAACAAAAGATCCCTTCATTAAAAACCTTTCATCAGTGGTTTAATATTCATAGCAGTAATTTGCATAACTAAATCAGTTTTCACTGATGAGAGACGACCAAAGTTTTTTCACTAATTTCTTTTTTGAATGAGCTCTCTAGTTTTTTGATTAAAATTTCACACCAGTAGTTGAACAGAATTGAATACATGGCTTAGCCATATTTGCAAGTGTCATCTTTTAAAACACCAGATTAAATGTTACTTCTTAGGACGGAAGGTATTGTTGAAATAGCTTTGTTTACTTTAAATGCATGTATTTTTCTCTCCTTGACATTTAGGCCTTGCATGAACAAGCTTTGTGGGGGCAGAAGCAAGCGGATGGCTTTTGGACTTGGTTCTTGTTCTTTCGGAACCCCGCAGGTAGGCATTGGCCTGGAAAGTAGCCCCAACCACCTACGAACTAGGGCAAAGACATCAGCCTGCTCACAATAGGAATAGGAATTCCAAGACCTCCGGTGAAGGTGCAGTCATCTTCCGGGACACGCTGCTTGTCTTTAGAAAAGGTGGGTTCCCGGGCGCCAAGGGGAGGGGAGGCTGGCTTTATAGACCCTGGAGGTGGTTCTAACCTCAGCCTGGTGCTTCTACACTTGCTGACCGCCACAAGATGAAACAAAGTAACTATGATTTGGGGCTCAGAGCTTTCCCTGTGACACATCCTCCCAGTTGTCCAACAATTTAATCCCAGTTAAAAACACACTGGCAGCCTATACTCAGAGTTAGGTAGCCCACGATTACTTTCTTTTCACTTTCAACCAGAGGGGCCCAAAGGTAAGGCCAGGCACATTTGGGGGAAGGAAGGTCGTGGCGGGACTTTAATTAGTTGTGGGTGATTTTCAAGCTTTAAAAAGACAGGTAATTGAAAGTCCAGTGGCTTACCCGAGTGGACAGCATTGCTTGCTTACTTGCAAAGCCGTGTTTGGGAAGACAGGTTGGTCCTTCTGCTGGGAGTAGCATCCCCTGCCTTTCTCTGTCCCAGGCAACCCCAGCCACTCCTGGACAGTGGCCAAAGAGTCCTAACTCTGGAGAGCGGTGAACTCTACCTAAAAACACTCTCTTTCCACATCAATCCAGCCCTTACTGGTGAATCAGTAATATCAGTACTTCACCAGTAAGGTGAATTGAGAGTCTTATCTTTTTTTTTTTTTTTAAAGATTTTATTTATTTATTTGACAGAGAGAGAGACAGGAACACAAGCAGGGGGAGTGGGAGAGGGAGAAGCAGGCCTCCTGCGGGCAGGGAGCCCGATGTGGGACTCGGTCCCAGGACCCTAAGATCATGACCTGAGCTGAAGGCAGACGCTTAACGACTGAGCCACCCAGGCGCCCCCCCCCTTTTTTTTTTTTGACCAGTTGTATTTTTTGATATCCAAACTAAGAAACTCAACCATTGACATAAAAATGAGCACCTGTGGTGGAGTATATTTTTATAGAGTGTTTATGATGAATCTCCTCATATTCTTTTTATCGTTCGGTCTTTAGGGGCGAGGCACTTGGATGCCCAGCAGTGGGCTTTTATCTCGTGGAGAGCCTGAAACAAACATTCTTTGTGGATTAAACACGAGGCTATGTAACAAACTTCTCGTCTGTGGTTGTCTGTGCACGTGGGGTGGCAAGTGTGACTCTGAGGCACGGGAGATTGTTTAGACCAGGCAAAAGGCAAGTTAAATTCTTTTCTCGGCAAATTAGGAAGTCAGTACATCAACCCGTTGGCCTTGTATAGCCCAAGACTGACTAGCAGCCCAATCGGAATACTTTTGGAATCGGGGGAAGCATCCCATTTCATGAGAACTTAAGGAAAAGCTTTTTTCCCTTCAACAGGTCTGTGCTTCTCATTTCATTTTCATTTCCCCCAAACAGGCGTTGTCATGCACTAGTCGCCGTGGCTGTACTTCGTGGCCACCGGAGCCCTGGCAGGTGCGGTCAGAGAGAGGGGACATCTCCACCACTCCTGGGGGAGGGGGGGAGAGGGCGGGATGAAGGCAATAGTGGGAGCAAAGGAGGAGAAAATCAGAAGGGCCATGTCTTGGGTAGAGACTTGGCTGATGGAGGACAGGAGACTTGGCAGGGATGTTGACGGAGGGCCTCCTGCTTGTGGGATGGGCTGGGTCCCCTGAGAGGGAGAGAAGGCAGTGTGGGGGTGACTCTGGCTTCCCCTCCATCGGACCTGGTCTTTGACAAGCCTGTCTGAGCTCAGAGCATCCTCTTCCTCCTGCCCTTCTCCACAGAGTGGTGATGACCCGCCAGAGGACACCGAGAAAACGACGGGGGTCCAAGCCGAGGAGGCCTTCAGATGAAGATGAGCCTTGGGGGGATCGTCCTGAAGGCCATGTGGGTCTGTAGAGCAGGGGTGCACATGCAGATGGCTTTGGGGCTCTCCTCTCCATTCAGGCCCTAATTTCCCGGCCTTCTGTGACATTTCCATGGGGGTACGCTTCTACAGAAGTATATGAATTGGAGAACAGCCAAAACTTTCTGATCAGTCGGTGCAAAGGTATTAAAGAGAATTTTTAGACAAGATGCCAGATAAAGAGGGCCATGATGAAACAGAAAGCGGAGCAGAGGGAGGAAAACATCCAAAGTGTGACTTCAGAGGCAAGAATGGGGGTTTGGACATTAATGCTGACTTGGTGGTCAGGAGGGAGTCCACCTGCACAGTGTCCCGGCTCTGCATGGAAGCAAGTCCCCTTGATGGCTGATTGCAGGTGCACCCTTGCAAAAGTCACATTTGCTTTTGGCATCTAAATTCTAGAGCAAGGTTGGCCCCCGAGCGCAAGTTCCTACACTGAGCTCCTCTGTGCTGATGTTCACTTCCATTTTAGGGATGGGCATCGGCACAGCCCAGGGCCCCAGCTCGTGCCCGAGTTGATTTTCTGGTTGCGGGAACCTTCAGATCCCAGCACCGTGGATGCCTGATGCTTCTAATCTCTGACACCCTGCTAGCTCAGGAAAGATTTCATAATTAAAAATGTAAAAATGTTAATTACCTGAAGATACTTCCTGATGGGTAGCACTGATCAGGAGGGAAATTGATGGTATTAAAACAGGGACAATTATTAGATTAAGCAATATTCATGGGAAATGTCTCTTCTAAGAACTCTGTGTGTGGTCATGCGTGTTTGGTGCTGTTTTCGATGTTACATTCTGTCGGTAGGATAGAATGCACGGAACTAAAGAGAATTTGATGAAAGGAGGTGATTAGAAAGGAGGGTGTGTTTCCCTGGTCAGCAAAACACTCGGAGATATGGGAATGGTTCGGGGAGGAGTAGGAAGAAGAGTCTGTGCAGCTTTGATATTCCTGTGGCCATGGGAGCGAGGGGCCCACTGGTGGAGTCTGGGGGGAGACTTTGCTGGGGATCTGGGCTGGGGTCTCATGGGGGGTGGTTGAGTTGTGTGAGCATCTGTCCCTGGAAGGCCTCTGGTCTGTGTTAGGGGCATGTTTCTCCAGCCAGTGTGGACTGAGCCCCTCAGAGGTGCATCGTCCACACTGTTGGGTGCCCCGGCTGCCTGGCCCACTTCTACAAAGGGCCAGAGAGTGAGTGTCAGCTGTTACAGGTCCTGCCTGCTGTCACACCACTCAGCTCTGCCGTGCTGACTCATAAGCAACCACACACAACTCATACACAGACAGGCAGGCTGTTCCCATAAAACTTTATTTATGGACACGGAAGTTTGAATTTCATACACTTTTTACATGTGATGAAATATCTTGTTATTTTCTCCCCATGACTGAAAAATGTAAAAGTCATTCTTAGCCCACGGCCTGGATTTGGCCCACAGACCGTGGTTTGCTGGTATCTGCTGTGTGGGAATAGCTTAGAATACTGCTTGGTCAGTTTCATCTATTTTAAACCCTAGAAATTGAATTTGCTGTATTAGCTGGACAAAACCCAACATTCGTAAGAAGGCAAGCATTGAGAGGTCTTCGTGGTCACAGGTGATAATTCAAGTTGCATAATAAGTCTCTTCCAAAACTCTGGCATATTATCTGATTGGTGACTATGCACCATTTAGACAAGAGCTTGTGTGAAGATCCATCCATTCACTGACTCTTGGATTCGTTCATTGAACAGACATCAGTCCAAGGTCTCATCATGTAGCTGACACTCCGCCAGGCCCTTGGAAGCCCAGCTGTAAGGTTGGGCAAAACCCCTCCTCTCTTGGGGACTTTGCTGCCTAAGGAGACAGACATTTAACAATGACACACACAGATGCCCGTGTCACTAGGATTTTCCACTGTGGTCGTGGCGCCTCACCTCAAGTGGTATCTCCACTTCCAGCTACGAGTGTCTGCTTCCTGGTTTGCCCCCCGGCCGGGGGGCAGCAGCAGGTAGGACAGAGCTGAAGCGCTCGGGGACCAATGCCCCTGTCCCACCTGGACCCCGGACTTTAGGATCTGATGTGCAAATATCCAGCTCCCTTGCCCCTTGAACGGGAACACACAGAGGTCTCTGTTCTGTTTTACACCACTTCCTGGAGTTTCCCCCAAGCGATTAATCTCATCACTATGCTGGTCCCTGGCTTGATGACAGACATACTGACATGTGACATGTAACAGCCATGTGACATGTAACAGCCATGTGACAGCTTATGATTAGTCTGTTGGATCAGGGAAGCAATATCAAAGCTGCGTGCTAGTGGACGTAGTGAGAGCTAGCCAGGCAAGGAGGGAGCCAATGTGTGTGTATGTGTGTGTGTGTGTGTGAGTGTGGGTGAGTGTGGGAGGACCCTGAGGAGGTGGGGAGGAGCTGGGGTGTCTCACCATCCTCCACGCTCCGGTACTGTGCCAGGTGAGGGGGATCCTGACGTCCCTGGAGTGGGGTCAATGGTGGTCAGAGTCCTAGAGGAACCGTTTCTGGAATGTGTCTAGATCTTTTAATTCTCATATTATCTTCTGGTTTCCCCCACCCACGAGGGTTGAGAGGGCAAGTATTCCATATAAGTAGAAAGTGAGTTGCAGAACAATTGAATGTACATGAAGCCGCTGGGCCCCTTGGCTCTTAGCTGTCTGGTGTTCCTCCCTCTGTAAAGCAGTTGCTGGTGCCCAAGAAGGGAAAGCCTTCTGCAAAACCAGGGATGCTTGGCCACCATGCAAAATCATTCAGAACGCTCCGAAGTATACAAGAGCCAAAATCATCTGGACTCCTACCACCTGTTGGTAATACTTGTGTGCAGTTTTCTGTGCTTTCTCTATAGAGGCATGCACCTGCGCACACACAGACACTGTGAGAACACATATATGTGTTTTATAAAAATGGAATTTAATGGGATGTTATTCTTCTGGAACCTACCTTTTGACTAACATAATGTGAAATTAGGTCTATGTCAATAGTTAGACATCTACAAAATAATTCTGGAGGAGTGTGCTGTATTCCATAGATATGCAGGGATTTTTTATATCAAAGTTTTTTGCTATGATCAACAGGTCTGCAACAAATATCCATGTATGTGGGGTTGGGCCCCTGTTTTCAACAATTCCCATAGGGTCTTCATACATTCAGAGCCTGCTCAAGAGCTGCATCCTCACTGGTCCCCTAGTTTCTTCTTCTCCACCAGCTGTGTTTGAACGCTCCTTTCCCTATCATCATCAGTCCCAGATATCATACATTTCCTTGATTATTAATAATTCATGATAATAGCTACCACTTTTTGAGTGCTTTGAGTATTGTTTGCCAAGCTCTGAGTTTGATGCTTTTTTTTTTTTTTTTTTTTGTATTGATTCATTTAGTTCCTGGGGTGGGCAGGCAGAAGAATGCCTTCCCAAAGCTGTCCACATCCTAATCCTGGAAAACGGTGAATGTGTCACCTTACATAGTAAAAGGGACTTTGAGAAGTGATTAAGTTAATGATTTTGAGAAAGAAAGATTATCCTGGGTCATTTGGTTGGACTCAGTGTAATCACAAGGGTCCTTAAAAGATGGAAGAAGGAAGCAGGAAGTGAGAGCCAGAGAGAGGTTGGTAGATGCTATGCTGCTGGTTTTGATGATGGAGGAAAGGCTGGGAGGTCAGGTGCCTCTGGAAGCTGGACAGGACAAGGGAACAGAGTCTCCCCTGGAGCCTCCAGGAGGAACACAGCCCTGTTTTTGTCTTGATTTGAACCCAGTGAGGCTGATTTTGAACTTCTAACCTCTAGAACTGTAAGATAATAAACGCTGTGTTGTTGTAAGTCACTAGGTCTGTGGTAACTTGTTACAGCAACCATAGGAAACTGATACATTCGCACGTGACTTTCTGGTGAAAATTCTGTGTTGATCCACATTTTACAGAGGAAACTGAGGTTTGTTTAGTGCAGTTAAGTAATGGGCCTAAATTAAGATAATGAGATTCTTTGGAATTTGCAGCATACTAACAAGAGACAAAGCTGCACTGGGACTCGGTTGTGTTTTTCTGAAATCTGTTATCAAATAGACTAGTCTGTTTCCCGCTGCTAGCCTGAGACATCAGAAATGTCACCTGTTCATTCAAGTTTGCGTTCCTTCCATTCGGTCTCTTTGTATGTTCATTGGCCATTTGGATAATTTCATACCCATTCTTACTGATTTGTTGGAACTTTTTATATTTTGAGCATAAAACCATGGTCTGTCAGGCATGTTATGAGCATATGTTTTTACATTTTTGTTTCTTATCCTTGTTTAAAGTGTGTTTTTCTGTACCAGGGTTTTTATTTGTTTCTTAATTTTTATAGCAAAATCTACCTGGTTTTTCCTTTGTGGTTTTTGTTGTGGTGTTATGCTTTAAAGAGACATATTCCACTCCAACATTATAAAAACATTTATTTACATTTTCTTTTAACTACTTAAAAGATGTATTTTTTTATATTTAAAATTTTAACTCCTGTGGAATTTATTTTGGTTCAGAGTGATAACTAGGAGTCTAACTTAATTTTTCCTTTTCCTTTTCTGACTTCCCTTAAGTTCTTGGATCAATTTTGCATTCTGTGTACTGTGATCTCTTTTGTTCTGCCTTTCTTTGCACTAGGACACACAGCTTTAATATTGTCTTTCAATGAGATCCTTCAATGTACAGTAAGGCCAGGGTCAAGTTTGGGGAGGTTTAATGTACTATTCCTTTGATCTTATTTTATATTTCCATTTTATGAGTAGCTTACATTTACATCTCTCTGTATTATGTTTTGATGCTTCATTTTAATATAGATTTTGTCTTGTTTTTTCTTTTCCTATTTTTATTTTTTGCTATCATGATCACATTTCCTTTGTTAAATAAAAAGATTATTAATGGTAATTTAGAAACTATACATATTCATTTTCTGGGCAGCTAGTTGCCACTCTCACTATATATATATTTTATGAAAATGACACATGACTATAAAGTTATCAGAAAATATCTGAGGGGCGCCTGGGTGGCTCAGTTGTTAAGCGTCTGCCTTCGGCTCAGGTCATGAAACCAGGGTCCTGGGATCGAGCCCCGCATCGGGCTCCCTGCTCCGCGGGAAGCCTGCTTCTCCCTCTCCCACTCCCCCTGCTTGTGTTCCCTCTCTCGCTGTCTCTCTCTCTGTCAAATAAATAAAATCTATAAAAAAAAAAGAAAATATCTGAAAATGTAAAAGAAGTGGGGTCATGGTATCAGGGTATCACCTAGAGAGGGCTATCGTTAGCAGTTGGTGGTGTAATTTATAGACTGTCTGGATGTCTACCTAGGTAATTCTTTCTATTCATGCTCTTTGGAAGTATTTTTTGTTTATTTGTTTAATAAATATCCCAGATGTCTTTCCATGCAAATAAATTAAGCTATTTCTTCGTTTTTAAAAAATGATATTTCTATTCTATTTATTGATCTATATTTTTCTGTTGAATATTGAGTCTGTTTCCACCTTTTGCTATTATAAATGGTACTGCAATAAACATTCTGGTTTGATTATTTCTTTACCATGTGTTTCCAATTGTTTGGTCGAAGGTGTTAATATTTTAATGGCTTGTATCATATGTTGCCAAATTACTGTCTCAAGAGGCTGTACTATTTTGTATTTCCACCAGTAATATAGAAGCATCTCATTTTTCCTATACCCTAGTCAATACTGGGCTTTATTAGTCGTTTTGATCTTTGTCAGGTTGGTAGTTAAAAATGGTATCTCATTATTTTAGTTTTTCTTTAATTGATTTTTAGGAAGGTCGATAATCTTTTCATGTATTTATCATCCATTTGTATTTCTTTAACATTCTTGTCTATATTTTTCAAGCAGGTAAAAAATAAAGTGGTGTAGGGGCACCTGGGTGGCTCATTCGTTAAGCGTCTGCCTTCAGCTCAGGTCATGGTCCCAGGGTCCTGGATCGAGCCCCGCATCGGGCTCCCTGCTCAGCGGGAAGCCTGCTTCTCCCTCTCCCTCTCCCCCTGCTTGTGTTCCCTCTCTCGCTGTCTCTCTCTCTGTCAAATAAATAAAATCTTAAAAAAAAAAATGAAGTGGTGTCAACAGATGTCCCTTTGGAATAGGATGAGAACCACATTGTACTTTTACACTTAATATCCTACTATGGTGGGTGGGGGCTGGGGAGACAAGATGATGAATCCACTCCTCGACTCCCCAGCTCACCAGTTTTACTCGGCTTTGTGCCTGGTCAGCGGAGTCTTCTTCCAAATGGTGATTTGACTCTGAATTGTTTTCTTGGCTCTGATCCGGAGCTTCCTGGAGATGCTACTTTTAGTAACATTTTGCTTAGTTAGCTGTACCTGGCCATCAGAGAGTGGCTCCACTGTGACTTCTTTGGACAAAATCCAGAATGCCATGTTCCAGCTAAGATTGTCCAAAGCACAGCTCTAATTAGCGCAAGAAAAGAAGGCTGGGCAGCATTGACTTGTCTAAGATCATGTGTCTGGCTTGGCAAAATTGGACTAGAATCCAGGTTTTCATTCTCTTCCTCCTATGTTGTGGTATCTTACCTTGGAATGACCCATTTTCGCTGCCTATCATTATCTCAAAGTCTGTGTTCTTAGCTTCACCTCTCCACATTTCATTCATTCACTTACTCACTCAACAAATATTTATTGCACACCTACCATGTGCCAGGCAGTGTTGGGGTGGAAGACACAAAACGTTTCTTGATGAAAGCTGTGCTCTCCAAGACCCTTCAGCCCTAACATTTTCTAATCCTATAAAATCTGATCTCTGGTCTAAGGTGGTCCAATATTTGAGTGGTGGTTTACAAGCCTCTTGAACCCCTCTTGGATAAGTATGGCCTGGAGCTTGTTTTCTTTGGTGTTACACACGGAAATTCTAGAGGTGCTGAACAGCTGAGTTTGACTTTTAAATAAGTTCTACTACTTCTTGTTCTCCTGCTTTCCCCAGGCTCAGTGCTCCCCCCCTTTGTCCCAGGCGCCCACCCACCTGAAAATCAAAAGACAAGCTCCCTGTAATTCTGGCAGATCTGCCTTGATTGAAGACTTGCAGAAAAGCAGGGGTATCTGGGGTTTTGGAATAAAATTTCTTCTTCTGCCTACAACAGATCTGCATCTAATCAAAACCCTTAATTAAAAAAAAAAAGCTCAGGTACTTAATTTGATTTGCTTATTTGCATAATATTGGAGGACAAAAGAAACCTGCTCCCCAGCCCACGTTTCTGCTGCAGGCCAAGGACTGGCCCCCTGCGATCTGCCCCATAATCGGGGCTGGCCTTGGGGGAGACAGGGCTCACTCCTACAGTGCTGTTCAGCTGCTCTGGGCGGGAGGCGGGGTGGGTGCTCTGCGAGTGGGAAGATTCTGGAAATGCCTTTGTCGGAAAAAAGATTTTGTCCCACATCTCAGCTGCTGGTCTAAATGCCAGATTCTCTGAAAGTGGACTCCTTTTCCCTATACTGTGCCTGCAGTAAAAATGGAATGTGATATCAGAAGCTTTAGGGAAAGAACCTGATGGGGAGAAGGTGGTGAAGATGGAGAGGGAGGTTGCTGGGAGCAAGCTGACCTCTGCACATCTTCACCTGTCTTTGGGGACATTTGCTTCTCACATTGGTCCCTCAGCAACCCTCTCGGGAGTGCCCCATAAGCATCCAAGGACAAATGTCCACAGCATATTTGTCCTAAGGATCGACTATCAAAATCGAATGGGATGAGAAGTTCCACTTAAACAGTGTTGACTTCAAGCAGGGAAGCGAAATCCCATAGGGGATCTACCTGCCCCGGACTGACTCTTGGTCGTAGGTCAGCTGTCTGGGCTATATGCTCCCAGGCCAACCCAGGGAGCCCCCGAGTCTCAGGACAACCAGGCTTGCGGCCAGATTTCAGCAAAGAACAGAGAAAGGGGGCTCAGGAAACCTCATCCCAGGGAAGAGGCAGCTCTGGGAATCTGCACAGCTATTTACCGTACACAGTTCAGGACACGAGGTAAAGTTGGGCTATTAGAACTTTGAACAAATGTTTGTGTCCATTTTAGTGCAATGAAATTGCATTTGATAAGAGTATTTTTTTCCCTCAAATGGTCTAAGGGATGGCTTTAGAGGAGCTCAATTTCAGGTCTTTTAATTTTGAATTATTCTCTTATCTGTAATAAAGCACCAGTCGAGCACAGAATTAGTATTCTGGAAGAAAGGGCTTAATGAGCTCAAACATTTCTATCTGGGGTAGGGAGAGCATCTTGTCTTGCTTAAGTGTTTGAGAAGGAATTTGTGAGGAAATATGCAGAATATTTGGTACGACTAAATGGGGGAAAAATAGGTCTGCCTCTTCTCTTCTCCCGTGTGTGTCATAAGCCAGTTCACGCGGCAACGCCTCCCATACAAGCAAGTTCAACACGAAGCACTTAGTACAAAACTTCAGCTCTTCATCTCAGATATGCTGGCTCCTTTTATTAACCAGAGTTAAAGAAAAAATAGTCTTCTTTTCCCACTTAGATTTCTGGCATCAGATGTTCTACAATATATCATCATCTGCCGCAGACGACTTTGGAAATAGCTGACTATTAGCAACTTAATTGCCCTTGAATATACAAGGCACGCTTGTGCAGAGCGTTCATGGGGAGGACTGCCAGCAGACAGTGAAATTAGAAAAAATGTCCCCTTGGGTTACATCTGTATTGAAGTTTTAAAGGAGGAATAAAAGAAGATGTGGCCGTCAATGGAAGTTTTAACAACTGTTTGTCGCTCTGCTTTAGGCTCCTAAATTCTTGTCTGTGTTAAAGGCTAATTAATACCTAGCGTCTGGGTAAACAGGCAGGCGGAGTATCATTATCCAAGTGTCCGGCTTTGTGAACAACAGATGTAGGAGAGATTTTGTACATTCGATAGCAACGGTTTCATAAAGAAAGCATATCTATTAGATGTGATTTTTGAAGTCCTGAGAATTAGGTCTGGGATTTAATGTCAGTCCATGCCTCAAGAACTTGATTACACATCGTGCTGGATTTTGAGATTGTCAAGTATCCAGAACAATGCCAGTCAGGTATGGGAAGTGCGTTTATACCTACAGTTGCCCCAGACAGGTTTCTTGTGTTTAGTGGCAGTATCTCTAGCAATGAGCCAATGACAACGATTTGTTTGGGTACTCTACAAAAAGAGTTAATTTAGAAAGCTGATTGATATGCAGATTTTGACATAAGACATCAAACAAATTAATGTGATTAATGTTGTACTTAGTCTAATAAACGGTGTCGGTCTTGGATAGTTATGGGTGCAAACATAAAAGAATATTTTGAATTCTGATAAATATCAGAGGACACAGAAAATGATGCTGCAAAGGTAGAATGTGTTGGACGAGGAGGCAGTTGAGCTAGAGATGGTTTCAATAGTTGACTCTACCATTCATTTTGTAGAAAGAAATCCTTGTTATATTTACATTTCTTAAAATAATGTTTTTTCAAATTAACGTGAAATGAAATTGACGTTTGCCTGCATAATCCTATGAATGTTAGTGCATTTTAGAGGATCTTGTAACCACCCCCACAGTCAGGATTCACCACAGTTCCACTACCCTCAAAACCTGCTTCCTGCTACTCCTTTGCTGTCATACCATCTTCCAGTCTGACCCCCTGGCAGCCGCTGGTCTGTTCATCACCACGGTCTTGTCTTACGGTGACTGACAAAGAGAAGGAACGGAGAAGTGCGTAACTCTTTGAGACTGGCTTCCTTCACTCAGCATAGTGCCTTGAGTGCTTTTGAGATTCACCCAAGATGCTATGTACACCGGTAACTTGTTCCTTTCTATGGTTGTGAATGTACCATGGCTTGTTATCCACTCATCAGTAGGACTTTGGGGTTGTTTCTAGTTTTTGGTGATTATGAATAGAACTGCTATAGACATTTGTACACAGATTTCTGAGTGCACATAAATTTTCTTCTTTCTCTCCCTTTCTCCCTTCCTTCCTTCCTTCCTTCCTTCTCTCTCTCTCCTTCCTTCCTTCCTTTCTCCCTCCCTCCCTTCCTTCCTTCCTTCCTTCCTTCCTTCCTTCCTTCCTTCCCTCCCCCCCTCCTTCCTTCCTTCCTTTTGGAAAGAACCTAAAAGTGGATCAGATGTGTATTGAGGGTATGTTTAAGTTGATAATAAATTTCTAAACTCTTTTCTTGTGGACTATTTGCATTCCCAGCAGCAAAGGAGGAGAACTCTAGTTGCTCTGTACCTTTCCCGGCACTCAATATTATGAGGGGTTTTCATTTTAGCGGTCTTAATAGGTGTGTAGTGATAGTTCACTGGGTTTTAATTTACATTTGCTTAATAGCTAATGATATTGAATGTCTTATTTGTCATTCACATATGCTCTTAGTAAAGTGTCTAAGTCTTTTACCCATTGTAAAATTGGGTTGTGTTTTCTTACTCTTGAGTCTTGAGGGTTCTTTATACATTTTGGATCCAATCCTTCATTAGTTATGTGCTTTGTAAATATTCCTCAGAACTCTCTGGTGTCTCTTTTTATAAAGACATTAATCCCATCAGATCAGGATCCCACCTTTATGACTTCATTTAGCCTAATTACTTCCTTGGAGACTTCATCATTTCACCTTATTGTCTCGACTAGGACTTCTAGTATGATATTGAAGAGCAGGGTTGAGAGTGGACATCTTCCTTGTTCATGATCTTAGGGGAGATATTATGTCTTTCATCATTAAGTGGTATTTGCAGAAAGTATTTCTGTCTATGCCTTCAGTTGGGTTGGGGAAGTCCCTTTTATTTCTGGTTTTCTGAGAGTTTTTTTTTTTAAATCATGAATGGATGTTGAATTTTGTCATTTTTTTTTTTTGCAACAATTGATACCCTGTGGTTTTTATTCTTTATATTCTTTTTTTTTTTAAAAGATTTTCTTTCTTTCTTCCTTTCTTTCTTTTGAGATCACGAGTGGGGAAAGGGCAGAGGAAGAGGGACATTGAAAATCTCAAGCAGACTCCCCACTGCCTGTCTCAGAGTTCGATTCCATAACCCTGAGATCATGACCTGAGCCGAAACCAAGAGTTGGACAATTAACTGACTGACTCACCCAGGCACCCCTCTTCTTTATACTCCTAACATACTCTTAACTGATTAACTTTCAAATATTGGATCAGTCTTGCATTACACAAGACATAGTCCCCTTGCATAGGATAAACTCCACTTGGTCACAGTCTATTATTTATTTTACATCTGCTGATTTGATTTGATAATGTTTTGTTGAGGATTTTTACATCAATGTTCATGAGGGACATTACTATTTTCTCATAGTGTTTCTCTGGTTTAGTTACTAGGATCTCATAAAAACTATGTTGAGAAGCATTCCCTTGTCTTCTATTTCCTGAAAAAGGTTGTGTAGAGCTAGTGTTGTTTCTTTTTAAATGTTTGGTAGAGATCACCTGTGAAACCATCTGGATCTGAGGGTTTCTTTGTGAAAGTTTTAAACTACAAATTCAAATTATGTAATGTTGTAGGACTATTAAGTTTTTCTCTTTCTTCTTGAATGAGTGTTGGTAGTTTGTGGTTTTTGAGAATTGATTCATTTTATCTAAAGTGATGACTTTATGTGAGTAGAACGGTTCTTAGTACCCCTTTATTATTCTTTTGATATCTGCAAAGCTTGTCTATAGTAATAGCCTCTGTTTCGTTCCTGGTATTGACAATTTGAGTCTTTTTTTTTTTTTTTTTGGTCGGTTGGGCTTGAAATATATCAATTTTATTGATCTTTTTGAAGAACCAGCTTTTTGTTTCATTTGTTTTTTTCCTGTTATTTTCCTTTTTACAATTTCACTTATTTTTATTCTTATCTTTATCATTTCCTTCCTTCTGCTTACTTTGGGTTTATTTTGCTCTTCTTTTTTCTAGTTTTTTAAAGTAGAATCTTAGATTTTGATCTGAGGCTTTTTAAATTTTCTAATATAAGTATTTAATGCTATACATTTCCTTCTGAGCCCCTCCCTCAATTTTAAGAAAAGCAGGCAAGAGCTATGAAGTCAATTTATTGTCAAGAAAGCAAATTCTAGGCTGTCCCCCCCCCCCCCACACACAGTCAGTTAAATATAAAAAGAATCCATATTGTGTGCTTGCAGGGTGAGGGGCTGGAAAAGGGCTCAGAGTTGATCAGATTTCCTTTATTATGTATTTCTATTTCCATGGCATTACTGTGACCTTGAGTCTTGAAGAAAAAGTTGAATAATATTCTATAGGCTGTATTTGCTATGTCATGAGATTAATGCACAATATTATTTAGAAAGATCTCTATAAAGTGTCACCAATGTAACTTGCTGCCTTCATTATTCAAAATTCCTTATTGTTAGGTGACTGGTGTGTTACCATGCTTCAGTAAGAAAAGACTTCAGATCCATTTGGACTGCCAAGGGAACTCAATGTTTAGAAGATTTTTTCCAAGAGAAATCCAAACTATATATAAAATTCTTTTTCAATAATGATTTTAAGAAGAACTGCAGTAATTAGTCACTGGGGCTCTTACTTTACACTCTCCCAAATGATTTATTTTGGGACTCCTTGGATGAGCGAAGACTTCTCTTGAGCACCACACCAATCGTGAGCCATATCCACACTTACTACCTGAGACAAGATCGGGCACGTTCAGGGTGGTGTGGCCCCAGACCACCCTTGTTACTTCAAACACCGAATTCCTTTGTTTTCTGGAGATCTGGCTCATTTATTGTAGGGGGTGAATTTTTTATTATGGTAAAACACATGTAACATAAATATTACCATTGTAACTATTTCTAAGTGGCATAGGGGGCACCAAACATATTCACTGTTGTGCAACCATCACCACCATCCATCTCCAGAACTTCTCCATCTTCCGCAACAGAATCTGTCTGTTCATTAAACAGTAACTTCTTATCCCTCTCCCTGTAGCTGCTGGTACCCAGGATTCTACTTCTTGTCTCTATGAATCTGACGACTCTAAGTACTTCGTATGAGTAAAATCACTTAATACTCGTTCTTTTGTGTTGGCTTATTTCACTTAGCATCATGTTTTCCAGGTTCATCCATGTGTTATCATGTGTCAGAATTTCCTTCCTTTTTTATCACCGAATAGTATGCCATTGTTTGCACAGGCTGCGTTTTGCTTATTCATTCATCTGTTGATGGATACTTGAGTTGTTTCCCTTCTAGCTCATTTGGCAGCAAAACATTCTGAGTTTCCTTTCAGCATATGGGTATGTAGCAGGAAAGTGCTTCTGTAGCCTCGAAGCTGTTAGAAAATCTTGGATCTGACTTACAGGAGCACTAACCATGCCTTTGCAGCTCATTATATCTATGGTACAGAGTTGTGATTCCCTAGAGGGGTTGGTGGGGGCCATATTGGAATCTCCTGGGGAACTTGTCCAAATGTTACTTCTTCCTTTTCCTTCCAAGTTGCCTTACTGTTGGGAGTGGGGCATAAATCTTACTTTGGTTGGTTGTAAGTTGTTTTGAGAGCTAATGCTGTAGACTCAGAAACATTCTGCAATTAGTTCCTTGTAGTAACACTTGGAATTATGATACAAGAGTATTTATCTTGGCTGGAAACATCCAAGCTTTTCATTCTTCAAATTTCTGTATTTACTCCCTGAGGCTTCGTTAGTTTTCTCAATACTTTATTTTTAGTGCACTCCGCAAACTTTTCCTCATGTGGTTCTGGTTGGATTCATCTGTCTCTTCAGAATGGAGGTGGTGTGAGTTATTCTAAAGGGTGATCGGGTGCCTTGGGAAAAAGGCCAGAGTTATCGCTTGTCATTGCAGGGGTGGAAAAAGCAGGATTTCGACAGCCACAGATAGGGGTGGTGAGCATTTCAGTTTGTGGGGACAGAATTAACAAAGCTGCAGGGATATGGGAGTGTAGAACTATTTAGGGTTCTAAAGAGGAAGAAGTTGAGGAGAAGAGAAAAATACTCCATCCTCTAGAATTTTTTATTTTTTCTGGCTTGAATGCCCACCCGCACCCCCCAGCCCCTTAAACCTAAACTCGGAGGCTGTAGGCCCAAGTCCTCTCTGATGGCTCCAACCCTTCACTACGCCTCTGGGACGTCCCCCCAACTTTACGTGGCAAGTGATCTTTTCCTCTCTTTCCGTTGAGCTGGAGTGGGAGTATTCCGGTCCTTCCTGAAAAGCCTGTGAGTCCTCATGCCTCTTCCCATTGAAGGGTCTAGCACCACCGTAGTTTGAGAAGCCACAATTCCTGATGAGGAATGAAAATACTGGAGAAGAATTTGAGACATGCGACCATTGAAAGCGAACTTGCAGATGAATTTTTGATGAAATAAAACAGTATTCCACAGAAAAATAGACTCTATCATAGGATGCAGACAATTTCATTTTTGTAACCACCCACTTACCTTCTGTATTAATGTACAGAAAATGTTGGAAAAACTCTTTACCAAGATGTTAATAGTTGTAGCCTCTGAGGGAGGTTCTGGATGACCTTATTTTCTGTTTTCAGGTTTTTCTAAATCACCTGTGCCCCTCCCAACATCTCCCCCCCCCCACGCCCCGCTTCCACAGTAGACTGTTTCTCCAGGGCAGAAACTGTGTCTTTTGTTTTGTCTTCTGGTGTGGAGCAGAGGTCTGGCCCTCAGTTGGTATTTGTTGAATGAATAAATGAGCGACTCATAAAGTAAGGGTGAAAAAAATTAGTCTCCTTAAAATCTAGTTTAAAAATCTCTGAGCGGGTTTACAATTAGTAGGACAAGGTATAGGTCTCTACAGCTTTAAAACGGTATAAAAGACCCAATGCGCCGTAGTTATTGTGGTCATGGAAAGATCTCCAGGCCCATTCTCCTGTCCTTGGGCACTGCTCCTGCTCGCGGGAGGAGCCCCTTTCAAAAGTTTCCTCGTGACCGCCCCTTTCTGGGAAGCTGGGTAACCTGAGATCATGGTTAACCCAGATTTATTCTCCTTCACATTACCCTCTTTTAGAGCTAATTTAGCAACACGCATGCCCTTTCTCAAGATTTTTATCAGGTGGTGGTGAACTTTTAACGAATGTAATAGAAAACATTTCTCTATCCGAGAAAACGGAGGGAATTCGAAATGCGTTTTGACCTCATCACCTTCTTTCATCTGGTCTCTGTAATCACTTTCATAAAAAGCACATGTCTGCCCTGCTATATCTTGATGAAGAACAGTTTTTGTGTTCCATTCAAAAAAAGTCAGAGAACTGTTTCCAATCTTGAGAGATAATGGGGGTTCCGTGGAGGGCAATGAGGCTGATCTGTCTATTCTGCACCCCCGTTTTGGGGACCGTGAGCCGGACAGAATCCACTCCTCGGTGCTGCTCCTTGCTCACGGCGACAGCACAGGGCTGCTGTCTGGGGGTGGGGGGCCCATGTCAACCCCATGAGGGCACACAGAGGTCTGCCTTCTGACCTGTATGTCCTTCCTCACTCCGGTTGCATCTACCCACTGCCTCAGCCGATCGCAGGGAGCCTGTTTCCCCTGGAGAGTCTGTGTGTGGTGAACGGCTCTGGTCTCCAGCTAATGGCAAGGTCAGAAACCTGGGAATCCTTCCAGGTTGTTCTTTTCCTTGGCCAGTAAGAATCAGGGGGCAAGGTACTATACTAGCACACTGGTTATGGAGCAAACATCTGTGGAGTGTTTACCTGGTGCCAGGCACCGTCTAACAGCTGGACACAAGGTCGCTACGGACACAGAAATGGAGGCACAAGTAAGTGGCTGAGCTGGGGCGTGAACACAGGCTGAGGCTGATGCATGCACCTTTCACCAGCACCCTGAGACCAGGTCCCAGAGATGCACGGGGTCAGATCACGGAGGACTCTTCAGGCCATGCTACAGAGATTGCATCTTATTCCTTAACAGAAGGAAACCTACATGGAGTAGGAAAGACAGGGAAGCATCAAATGGTTGTTATTCTGGCTGCAGGTGGGTGATGGATTGGGACAGGAGGGTGGCAAGACCGGCAGGTAGGAAGGAAGCCAACAACATGTTGCAGTAACATTGACAAGAGATGCAGAGAGCTTGAAGTAGAGCGGAGGAAGTGAGGATGGACAGAAGGGGCATGGGGTGTCAAGCATGGGGTGCACAGTGGTGCAGGGGGACGCAAGGAGTAGGGAGTAAGGCAGGCTTTCTCATCTTCTCTTGTGTCCAGTTGTTTGCTAGCACTCCTTGATTATACTTTTCAACCTCCTAGGAAAACAGTTCCTGATTATAAAATTCCTACGTGTTTTTTCTTAAAGATTTACTTATTTATTCCAGAGAGAGAGTGAGAGAGCCCATGTGTGCTGGGTGGTGGGATTGCAGAGGGAGAGGGAGAGAGAGAATCTCAAGCAGATTCCCCGGGGAGCCTGACCTGCGGCTCAATCCCACGACCCCGAAATCATGACCTGATCCGAAATCAAGAGTCAGACATTTAACCCACTGAGACACCTGTGTGCCCCTATGTGTTTATTATAGACTATAGAATGTATAAAAGGAGTAAATAAGAAATATGTCGAATTACATCATTCCATGAAAATCACTGTTGGTATTTTGGTATATACCAAACATAAATTAATATTTATGTATATTAATATTTGGTATATATTTTTATATATATGCACATGTCATATATATTATATACACATCCTTATATCTGTTTTTTGAAGACCGACCTACCTTCAGAGGTGTACATATATGCATATGGTGTATGTGTTGTGCATATGATATATAAAAACACATAAAGTACATATATATATAGTTGAGTTTTATTTTATAAGAATAAGGGTCATATTTACATATATACATATATAAATATATATTATATATACACACTCACACACATATATCTTTAGCTTAAAAAGTAACATCAATATCTAATTTCTTCAATGTTTTTCTCACCTGTTATTTTAATGACTGCATAGTGGTGTTCTCTCTTTCTATCTAACCATCCCATAATTAATTTAGCAATTCCTTATTGCTGAACATTTCCATTGTGTCTGAATGTTTGCTCCCACCAGCGATCCTGCAATGAACATCCTTATTCAATATTAAAATATTTGTATTCTCTGGGCTCAGGTTTGGCTCATAAATACAATCAGTTTGGAAGTGATTGTTTATTTCCTTAGGATAAATTCTCAGAAGTGGAATTGGTGAGTCAAAAGGTAGGAGGACATTTAGGGTGTTGATTGTTAGTTGTTGCCAAATTGCTCTTTAGAAAGGGTCACTAAATTGCATTTCTACCACAAATGAACAACATTTTCCCAGTTATTACAAATTTCCAAATCTTTGCCAAATTTCCTTTCGAGGACTACAAGTGAGGATGAACTTTGTTCATATGCTAATTGGCTAGTTATATTCTTTTGTGAATTCCTTGTTCATGTTTTTTGTCCGTTTTTTCCACTGGGGTGTTTTCCTTTTTCAACAGTTTTTTAAAGGATTTGTTTTAATTAAGACTTTGGGGTGGAAGAGACAGAAACAGGCTTGAGCCAGAACAGGTGAGGATGGGAGTCTGTTGGCAGAAAGGCGATGAGGAATGGACACGTTGCTTCATCTCAGTGGGAGCCGGCAATCGAAGCCTCCAGAACCCAGCGACTTGCCATTCCTTCACTCCTGAAGGCCACATGGCCTCACCTCCGTGCAGTTCTCCTATTGTTGCCCCCTCCTCCTGCCCCAAATGGCTTATTCACGCTGCTCATCTTGCAGGTGACCCAACGTGGAGACCAGCCCAAGTCCCCCCTCTATAACCTTTCATCTCTGGCACCCCCCAAAGTGTCTGTGTTTCTAAAGACAGACTGAGGAGGGCAGCCCTTCCTCGAGCCAGGCCACAAGAGGGGCCAGCTGAAGACTTGACTGTCATGATGTCGCACGTCTGTCCTTGGTTCCGTCGGCCCCTTCTAGGTCTGCAGGTGGGACAGGGTTTCTAGATGGGACCAAGGGCAGGGCCATGAAGCACAAATGACACAAATATCGGACTTTTGTTTGTCAGACAGATACGCGTATTTTCCTCCTAAGATATGTATATTTTTATAGCAGTTAATTTCTCAACATGATTTCTTGAATGTGTTCATTTCTTTTCCTCACCTAATGGAATAGCCTTCCTTCGGTTCTTTGCTTCTCCTCCCCCCTGGCCTATTATTGTTTCCTGGCCTCTGTGCTTCTAGTTACAGCCCTTTCCACCCTTGAATCTTCACCTTACCAGCAGAGGTCTCCCCAAAATGCAAACCTGAATGCAATGCCTAGGGCCCTTCCCTGGTCTAAATCTTCCAGTGGCCCCTGCTTACCTTCCAGACAAAGTCCAAAGTCCTACTGTGTCAAGATAGGGTCCTTCAACATGTGCCATGTCCCTCTCCCTCCTCATCTCTGATGATGCCTGATGCCACCATAGACACCCTGTTTGCCGGCCACAGATGGCCCCCTCTGCCTGGGATGTCCTTCTCATCTTCTCTTTCTGACAAGCTATTATAGAGTCTTCGATTGTCACTGTAGTAACACTTCTTTGCTTTTCTTGACACCTACTTGGGCTGCATTAGTTTTTCTTTGTTGTACCTTTTCTTTCTTTACACTGCATGGGAACATACTGAGTTAGGATTGTCCCATCTTCTCCTCTTCCAGGTGGGATATGCTCATGTATCAATGCCCACCTTTCTGTTTCCCAGCCTCCGGAAATGGGGTTGAATTAATGTTGCCCCATGAATGAACAAAGGGCTGATACATGGGCAGTTGGTCAATGGAATACCCTAGTTAATAGTCATCATAAATATGTACTACCATTTTCCACATACTGAAGGACAGTTAAATGGGTCTACCATCAACAATATTCTAAATTCCAGTCCAATCTCTGACCGATTGGATGGATTGCAGTTGGCTGGGAAGAGCAGGGACTGAGCACGGGGCTGTGAGGCTGGCAGCCCACGTGTGAGTCCTGGCTCGTCCTCTCGCTCTGTGATCTCCAGCAAGTCAGTGGGTCTCTACCAGAGGGGCTTTGTCTGTAAAGTGGGCTCATGCAGCATCGACCTCACAGAGCAGTGAGGCTGCAGGGAGGGAATGCAGGTCACATGGTTCACACAGGGCTTGGGAGAGCCCAACGCACGTGAGAGTTTATTAATGCGAATTATCATTACTAACATATTTGTACTATTAGAGTGCTTGTCAGCAGTGGGAGTGTCTCGGACAGCACTGCAGGTAGAGAAGGGAAACATGATTATTTCCACTTTCTAGTTGTTTCGATTCTGGACAAAAAGCAACTTGAATCGCATCTCGGCATTCCCTGTTGTATAAATTTCACCTTGCCTTCAAAGGCAGCTTTGATTGTCAGAGCAATTCTGAATTCTACACCCCCTCCCCTTTTCTTTCCTGACGCGTTTAGAAGATTCTTACCACAACTCACTGAAGTGGGACGTGGCCCTTGGAGCAGAGCGCCTGCCACCCTGCCGTGGACAGTCGCATCGGGTGTGCCTCTCGGGCCGCGGGCCAGGACTTGAGTTTTGTTGCTGTGTGAGTTGTGTCCCTGAGCCCCGTCTGCTGTAAGCTGTGACCCCCTCACCCCAGGAAGGCAGGGATCAGACACGAGACAAACTCTGGGCAAGCCAGCCCAGCACTTGCACGGAAAAGTGCTCACACACTCTTGCTGGCAAAACCATTCCAGAGAGACGTGCGCAGAGAGCAGCCCTAGTGACGAGGGCACTCGGCAACAGGGAGTGTGGCTTGTTCTCATCACACAGAGTCATTTGTGCGGACAGCAGCCACGGGGCCGTGGTAAGCTGTGATGACCGTCAGCGGGCTCTGCTCTGTGCATTCCACCTGCACGAAGTGTTTTGTTTCTGAGCCTGTGTCACGATGCGAATCGATGCATTTGCTCTTGTCTTTCTAGGGTCCAACCTCTGCTGCTTCACCCTTAACTGGAGGCCACGTCCAGGACCCTCCCAGCTCTGTCAGGGTTGAGATCCCTTCCTTTAAGCCGGGGCTCGGCCACCCTGGCCCCTGAGCCAAATCCAGCCTGACTCCTGTTTCTATGGGAACGATGAGCAAAGAGTAGTTCTTAAATTGTTGGGGGAAAAAGTCAAAGGATTCCTATTTTTTGAGCCGTGATACCCACTTGAGCGACATCCATCCATGCCACCTCGCCCACGGCTTCCGTCACGCTGTGGCGCCCGAGGGCAGATGCTGACAAGAGGACACCTGGCCGAGCCCTTGAGGGGAAGGGTGCAGACCTGGGCTTGAAACTAACAAGGCCTTTAGATGACAGTCGCCACGCGGCTTCCTGCTTTTGTCTCTGAAAGCAGGTCAAAACTGGCGTGTGACCGTGTGGGCACGTGGTGGGTGAGGTCCCCCACCCCTGTGTCTACACAGGGAACGGGGTTAATGCGCCTGTGGTCGCTTCACATGCATGTACACGGCCTCAGCGTGCTGGTTGTCTTCCTGGTGGATCTGACCCGGGGACGTTCTTAGATGCCGTGCTGTAGGCTTCGCCACTGCGGGTTTGGGGTGACCTGTGCCTGTCGGGGCCGGCCGCGCCCCCAGGAATGTTGCACTGGCCGGCTCGCTCGCAGGTAGTTGTAAGTCGCTATGTAAGTTTCTGGCAACCTTGCATGTGTTTGTTGTCTGGCGAGGCCCAGCCGGGCCCACAGGGGGGCCAGGAGGGGTGTGGAGTTGTCCGGCCATCTCCTGTAAGCCAGCCCGAGTTGGTAGACCGCCTCACAGGAGCCAGAGAGTTGCCTGTGGGATTTGGAAACTCCAATGACCCAGCTTGCTCATCTCTAGAGTGGATGCGTCTACAATGCGGGCAAGGCGCTGGGGGCTGCCGCTGCAGGAAGGGTGCAGACTGGCTCAGCTCCACAGAAGAGCAGCCCAGAGCTGCCCCCACTTATGTCCAGACAGAAAAGTGAAGCCAACCCGGGATTCTCCTGCACAAACCCCGGCAGCGTGCACCTCGCTCGCTCCGCGCCCGGCCACGCGTGCTGCCCCGAAGCCATGCCCTGGGGACCAGCATGCGGCTCCCTTCCCCAGACGGCTGCCTCATCGTCCTCTCCCATCCGGAAGACCAGCCGTTACAGAACGGTAAGTTGTAACAGCCCCCAGCCTCTGGACGACAGGGATTGGAAAAGAGATTCACTCTGTGAGGTTGACTCTGTCCTAAATGACCCGGCGCTTTAAAAAAACGACAGCAAAGGGGGGCGTGTTTGCTTGTCCCTGTGGGAACACCCACCCTTCTCAGGCTCCGGCTCTGGCTCCCATTCCTGGCTGCCTTGAAGGGGGTGGGGGTTGCGTCATTCACTGGGTCACAGGTAAGTGGAGTGACCAGCCCTTTGGTTTGTCCCACACAAGGGCTTTCAAGGCTCAAACTGGGAAAGTCCCATACAAACTGGGACCAGCTAGTCACCCTATGGGTACGTAATCTTGAGAGAATGTTGACCGGTATTCTGTACCACTCGAAGATGACTTTACCCTGTGACAACTGGCTAAACATGACCTTCTTCAGTTATTTATGAACAGAGGGCAAGGCTGGGTATCAGAGGTTGAGGAAAGGAAAGGTTTCAACACCAAGCAGAAGCTGACCTCTAAGCTTTGGCTCTTGGTCTCCCTGAGCCACAGTGAATTCTTCGGAAAAGGGACCGTGCTTGGTCTGAGGGTGAAATGATGCTCGCAGTCACCAGCCCAGGTTGCCCCTCATAGTGAGAACATCAAAGTGGGATTTATGTGCTTAGGAAACGTTTACAAAGGGGAAGTGAACTTGGATTTTATTATCAAATTGCTGAATCGATGTCGTTATAATAGTAGTTCTCGGCAGGGCAGATCTTGCCCCTCGGGGCCGTTTGGTGATATTGGGAGGCATGTTGGGTTGTCATCACTGGGGAGGGGGCACCACCGGCATTTAGTGGATGGGGGACAGGGATGCCACTCAATATCCCACCATGCACAGAGTGGCCTTTACAGCGCAGAGTTATCTGACCCCAAATGTCAACAGTGCCAAGGTTAAGAAATTGCTCTGGGGGATGGAAGGGAAAGAAAATAGGAGGATGATATTGTCTCTCTTAAATATTTAGACCAGCTTGACTTATATTGTACTTGTTTTCTCTTTAGACACTGTTAGAGGAAGCTCACTCAGTTTGTAAGATTAATATCCAATCAGGATCATCACGAGCAGTGTCTATGGATGCTATAGAATAGGAGAAAGCTGGGCATGCTTTGGACGCTCTAGAAGATTCTACCGAGGAGTTTGGGCAAGAGCCTCTCTGGTGAGCTGAAGCTCTTCTGACTCTCTGAATATCGACAGAGCCTGTAGGAAGGGCCAGTTTATTTCCGGGGGTTTAGTCTGGTACCCTATAAGATGTGACTTCCAAGAGACTTACTACTACCATATGCAGAGATACTTGCATTTTAAAAAGCTTTCTTTTGGGAATAATTTCAGACTCATAGGAAAGTTGCAAAAATAATAGAAAAAAGTTCCCTTTACCCAGAATCACCAGAGTTCACATTTTACCACATTTGCCTTATTATTCTGTCTCTCTGTGTGTGGATATACTGATTTTTTTTATCATTTGAGAGTAAATTGCAGACATGATGCCCCTTTATGCCTAAATACTTCAGCTTGTGTTTTGTAAAAGCAAGAACATTCCCTTACGTAACCACGGTAAAATGGTCAAACATAAGGAAAGTAGCACTGATACAACAATATTACCTCATCTACAGCTCGTATTCTTTTCTCACCAATTGTCATATTAATGTTTCTTATAGCAAATTCTGAGGAGTACAGGGCAGTTATTTTATAGCATGTCCCTCAGTCTGGGTTAGTCTGATGTTCCCCTGTGGCTAAATGCAGGTTATGTGTTTTTAACAAGAGTCCTAGAGCAGTGGGGTGGTGCAGCCTCTCTGGGCATGTCAGGAGGCACATGATGTCCCTGTGTCCTGTTACTTGCAATGTGAACTTTCCCCTTGTTAGGGTGGTGTCTGCCAGGTTTCCCTAAAGTTGCTATCTTCACCTTTGAGGGGGGTTCTTTTAAACTCCTTAGTTATCTTTTTCATATGAAATTTTCACTAGTATTACATCCATTAATGCTTCTTGCCTGAAACAATTGTTATCATGATGGTTTTTCTTAAAAATCCATCCTCCCTTCTCCTGTCAGCTAGAATTCTACTGTAGAGAAGAGCTTTTCCTTCTCTTTCTTTCTTGTACAATTTATATCTGTATGGACTCATGGATTCTTATTTTATTCTATGGGCTATAACCCAGCACTGTCATTATTTAGTTTGATGCTCAGATTGTCCTAGACCTGGCCACTGGGGGCCGGCTCCTATGCCTTTTTGACACCCTCCACTCCTTTCTTCAAACACGTCCTTCACTTCTGCACAACATAGTGTTCCAGGTTCATCTTATCCTTTCCCTGCACCAGCCTGAAAGCCAGTGATTTCTCCAAGAAGCCCTGGTTCCTTTTACTGGGGAATCATATTTAGAAACCAAGATCTGAGCTTTGCATGTGCCCATTGCAACAGTCTTGTTACAGACCTTCTCATGAGCAGACAGAAGTAGGAAATATGTGAGTGTGTGTGTGCACACACAGATCATCTCTCTGTCTATCTATCTATCTATCTATCTATCTATCTATCTATCTATCTATCTATTATCTATCTATCCCCCCCATAATCCATCCATCCATCCATCCATCCATCCATCCACACTGATATTTCCATTGTTAATCCAACACCATGGAGTTCATTCTGTATTTCCTCACATCCACATTTGTGACTCCCTTTTCCAACAGTGAAAAACCTGACTTGCATTTCACAATATGTTTGCTATTTGCTCAATCCTGCAATATACATAAAGTAGTTTTAGAATTGCTAACTTATGCCACTGTGAAAAACAAATTGACTAACTGAAGTTACATCTTTTAAAAAGACTTTTTTTTTGTTTTTCAGCCCAAAGTGCTAAGGTGTGAACATAGTAGAGTGTTCAAAAGTTACTTGAATTACTTGAAGAGGCAACCCACAGAATAGGAGAAGATATTTACAAATGACACTATAGACAAAGGGCTGATTTCCAAGATCTATAAAGAACTTCCCAAACTCAACACCCAAAAACCAAATAATCAAGTCGAAAAATGGGCAGAAGACATGAACAGACACTTCTCCAAAGAAGACATACAAATGGCTAACAGACACATGAAAAAAGGTTCATCATCATTAGCCATCAGGGAAATTCAAATCAAAACCACATTGAGATACCATCTTACACCTGTTAGAATGGCAAAAATTGGCAAGACAAGAAACAACAAATGTTGGAGATGTTGTGGAGAAAGGGGAACGCTCTTATACTGTTGGTGGGAATGCAAGTTGGTACAGCCACTTTGGAAAACAGTGTGGAGGTTCCTCAAAAAATTAAAAATAGAGCTACCCTATGACCCAATAATTACATTACTGGGTATTTATCCCAAAGACACAGATGTAGTGAAAAGAAGGGCCATATGCACCCCAATGTTCATAGCAGCAATGTCCATAATAGCCAACTGGTGGAAGGAGCCAAGATGCCCTTCAACAGATGAATGGATAAAGAAGATGTGGTCCATATATACAATGGAATATTACTCAGGCATCAGAAAGAATGAATACCATCAACATGGATGGGACTGGAGGAGATTATGCTAAGTGAAATAAGTCAAGCAGAGAAAGTCAATTATCATATGGTTTCACTTATTTGTGGAACATAAGGAGTAGCATAGAGGGCAGGGAGAAGGAAGGGAAAAATGAAGGGGAGGAAATTGGAGGGGGAGACGAACCATGAGACACTATGGACTCCGAGAAACAAACTAAGGGTTTCAGAGGGGAGGGGAGAGTGGGGGGATGGGTTAGCTTGGTGATGGGTATTAAGGAGGGCACGTAGTACATGGAGCACTGGGTATTATATGCGATCAATGAATCATGGATCACTACATCAAAAACTAATGGTGTATTGTATGGTGACTAACGTAACATAATAAAATAAAATAAAATTTAAAAAAGTTACTTGAATTAGTTTTTTTTTTCCCTTCTTTATTCAGTATGCTTATGTAATCTGTCCTAAATACATTTAGGTTCATCTGTTTTTGGTTTTTATTTGTATTCCATTTTGGGGTTTTGTTAAAACATTTTTGAGTATGTGAATTAACAAGGCTCTAAAAATCAGAGCTATATCAATATTGTCCTCAGAGGAGTGTCCCTTCTACCCTGTCCCCATCTCTGTATTCTTTCTGCCTTTTCCTTCTAGCCACTGTGGGTACCAATCTCATTAATTTCTGATTTCCTTTCCTGTGTTTCTGTCTGCACAAATGAGGAGATACAGGTATATTTTATTTCCCCCCTTTTCCCTACCACAAGTATATGTACTTTTTTTGCACTTTTCTGTTTTCACTTGATGACATATCTTGAGCAACACTAACAATTCCTTTTCACACCTGCATAGTATTTCTTTGCATGACTTGCTGTCTTGTGTGTGGCCATTAGGTCCTTTCCAATATTTTGCAATGCAGGACTTCCACAAACAGCTTTGTGGATAGCTCTTTCCATATAGTTGGAGGTGTATCTTCAGGAGACATTTCAGAAGCTGGATTGCTAGAGAGGAAGGACGGCCCACGTGGAGTTTTTGCTACCGCTGTTCCCCCTTCACAGGTTTCGCCAGCTTGCATCCCCACCACCCATGTATAAGACGACCTATTTTCCTACCATTTCACCAACAGGACATACCATCATACTTTTTAATCTTTACCACTCTGACAGCTGAGTATTTCCTCAGTTGCATGGTCCAGTATGGGGTGGGGATGACTGAAGTGTGTTCCTGGACATCGTTTGGATCATGTGCTTCCCAGAGAAGCGAAGAAAGGCTTTCTCACCTTGTGCTGTCAGCCCCTAACTTCAGGGTGAAGAAAGCCCTCCCCGGTGGTGGCCAGAGAGATTCTGATTTGGAAGCTTCACTGCTGCGCTGGGTCCCTCCTTAGCGTAAGCAGCTCTTCTGGGCACAGGTGGGTGGGGAAGGGCAGACCCATTGGATTTGGGACGGCTCTGTGGTCCATGGAAAACTTTTGTCTGCAGCATCAGAGATGAGCCGGGAGCTGGAAGCACCCATGGGTGGGGTGACCTGTCCTGGGTTACCGATACACATATATGTTGCAAAAGGATTACCACAGCAAGATTAGTTAACACCTCCATCCCCTCACGTAATTACCGATGTTTCGTGTGGCTGTGTAGCGATAACATTTAAGATCCACTCCCTTAACTTTCACGTACATACTATGGCATTGGTTAATTATAGTCCCCATGCTGTACATTAGCCAGACTTGGTTTTTAACGTCATTGTCCAGCAGGAGGAACCAGGTCTTGGAGCAATGGTGGATTCCTGGATGGGTGGGAGCCCTGCAAGGTGAGCCTGGGGCATCTGGGAGTGCAGAGAGGAGGGAGTGCCCCAAAGCAACAGGACCAGGGTATGTTACAGGGACGCAAAAACCGACTGAAAGGGCTCCCAGGGACCAAAGCTGTAATAATTTGAATAAAAAATAATGTATTGCCTGAGAACTCAAATATAAAATAAATGTCATAAGTCTAGGCTGATATAAATAAATGACCACATAAATAAACAAGTGTGGGAGAAGAACAAATCTCCTGCACAGAACAGTTCTAAGAAGTTTATGCAGATATTCTGCTGTCAAGAAGGTGGAGGAGAACACCCCACTTTTTAAGCATGGACTGCACATGGCAACCTCCTCCCCTGAGTGCAGGATGGAAAGGGGGACAGTAACTCTTGCGGAGAAACCTGTCAAACATGACCTCTGCCAGGTGGTCAAGGTCAACATCAAAATTTATAAGTCATGCGCCCTTGCTGTGATGTGATGAGAATATTTTACCTCTGCAATTTTCCCCCAAATGCATAACTGCAATCTAATAATCAGAAAAACATCAGAGAAACCCAAATTGAGAGACATTCCTTCTCAAAACTGTCACCAAAACAAGGACAGTCTGAGAGACTGTCACAGTCTAGTGAAGCCCAAGGAGATAGGATGGCACGATGTAATGTGGTGTCATGGATGGGATCCTGGGATAGAAAAACGGACATTAGGGAAAACCCAAGGGGATACAGTATGAGCTGAATACAGTATGGATTTCAGTAAATAACATCGTATCAATATTGGGTCATCATTTGAGCCAAATGCACCACGCAGATGCAGATGTTAACAAGTAGGGGAAATTGGGTGAGGGGCTGCTCTGTTCTGTCTGTGCGACTTTGCCGTAAAACTGAAGGTATTCTAAACTAAAATTCTAAAATAAAAATTCATTTTTAAAAGTGTCTTTTCTGCATTCTGTCTTTTAACTCTCCCGGGAGTCCTGTGGGTGTCACCGTTCTGCAGACGGAGGGATGCAGCAGAGAGCTGACACATTTTGCTCGAGGTCCCAAGGCGAGTAGATGACCAAGCAGGACTGGAGCAGGGCGGCCGGGTTTCAGAAACTCCCCTCAAGAATAATTGCTCCATAAATATTCAGGGGAATGAGCAGTGAGGAGGCAGGCTCATTTCTTCAGGACAGTTTATCACATCCAGAGCTGCCCGGACCGAAACCTGCCGGGACTTCCCGTTGGAGGAAAACGAACTGCCTTTGAAACCCTGAAAAGATAAAGACCAGGAAGCTGGCGTGGGAAAAAGCGGAAATGAAGTTGTTTTTCTCCCCAAATTAATATGGAACAACGTGCAGCTCTACTGTCCTTTGAGTTTAACAATGTTGTCCTGTTGCCATAGTAACCTAGAAGAGGTATTTGAAAATATATCCCGTCTGACCTTGTTCCTGCGATTGATGGATGTGGCCTGGTCCCTGCGGCGCGAGCCGTGCGGCTCCAGGTTTGGCCACCAGAGGGCGCGCCGCGGCCCCGCGCGCAGGCCGGCGGAAGGGCTGGGCAGGTATGCAGCAGAGCACGGGTCCGTGCGGGCATGGGAAGGGGCCTGCCGGCTGGTGGGGGTGCGGGTGGGGGGCAAGCCCCGGCTCAGTCTTTGCTCTTCCTCTTCAGGATCAAGTCACTTCCTCCGAGTGCACTTCCCACGCATACAGTGAGGACGGCCACCGCAGGCCGTGCGGGGCCTGGCACCCGTGCCATTCTGGAGACCGCACAGCACTGCGGGGCGACTGCGGGGCGGCAGCGGGAGCTCTGGGTGTGAGCCCGGGCGCTGCCACCTCCCCGGGGAGGGGAGCAAGCGAATCTGGGACCCGCCTGTGCCTCCCTCTGGTCGTTTGTAAAGGGGGCCGCTGTGCCCCTTTGCGGTTGGCAAAATGGCCAGGAAGAGAGAGTGTTTGCCTGGTCCCTTTCCTGTCCTGGCCTCTCGTGCCCCATCGGGCTGTGCGCCAGTTTCCTGGTGTGGCTGTGGGTGACCCCGGACTGCCCTGTTGGAATGGATGCTCCCTCCCTGCCTGGGCTGGCTGCCTCTGTCTTCTTCCCCTGCCCCTCACTGAGGGCCTGTCCTTTTTCATGGATAATTTCCATACCAAAGGAATAATACTTATCCCATTTACAGTGACTTTGTAGCTGGAGATTTCCTAAAATCAAACATTTGTCCTCCTGTGCCAGGGTCCCTGGTTCTGTTTTAAGGAAGTAGGGAAACCATCCATTGTTTACGGCTGTGGCTGAATTCACTCCCATTGACCACCCTCAACTGTGCTACCTGTGGCCTTCTCCTGGGCTGGCCCTTCTGGTCTGATGGGACGCCCTTCACAGACCCCACCACCCGGCAGGCGACACCCCCAGAGAAGTCCCACCTGCTCAGCTGTGCCATATGCAGGCTTGCCCTTCCCCTCCGGAATGACTTTGGAAGCAAGAGCACTGGAATGGGAGCAATGTGAGTGGAGGTGAGGAGCCAGCTCCCAGCTCGCCATGGCAAGTGGCCTTAGGGAAACACAGCATTAGTCTCACCTCCTTTCCCCTCATTCTGCTCACCCCAGATGGCCACTGGCTAGCTTGATGTGGCCAAGGTGCCTTGGGGAGGGAGCCTGAGGGTGACCCAGGCTCGGCTGCAGTCCCCAACCGGGGGGTCCCTCCACCCTCACTGCCTCTCCGTCTCCCAGGCCTGGGATGACCGTGGGCCCCTCTGGGTGCACACGGCTCCCCTCTCCTGCTCCAGGGAGTTCTCCAGACCCATTCCCTCATGGTCAGGGAGGCAGATGACTCGTGGCCTAGGGAGGAGGAAGATGGCTAGGAAGCAAATACCCCATCTTCAAAAATGTCCCCGAGAAATATTTCTTTCCAAGGAACTGAAGCCAGCGTGATTAGACCTCGCTAGAAGCTTTATATTACTGTGCTTAATATTATTATTTATACATCAATATCGGCATTCGGCGTCAATAGATATGTGGTATGTGTAGGTGATAAAAAGCATCAGATAGATAACATATTTTATTTATGTGTGGTAAATATTTAAAAACTCCCATGTGTTTTGATTGGAAAATGTGTATTACTGAACAATTCAGTTTCAAAGGTTTCTCTCTAATGTAAGATTTATTAAGATTTATGAGGTAGCTGCCGTGGTGTGATTGAGTATATGCAAAAGTCCCCAAGAATAACATTCGGGTACTGCCCAGTGATTTTGCCTTTTACAATCCCATTTGTGAGCCAGGACTCTTCTCTGTTTGTTATTAAGATGCAGTGATTTGCTCTGCATGAATTAACAGCGGTGTAATATTGCCTGAGAAGGGCAGGGCGGCTAGTTGGAAAAGTCAGCTTGCAGGTTACGTTTTTCCATTATTCTGGCGGTGGCCCGATCTTTCCCGACCCCGGTGAACGTGAGTTAACTCAGCTAAGGCTGGGAATGATGAGGTGCGGTTCTAGAAAGGGCCACTAGATGGCGCACCGGAGGCTGCCGGGAGCCCGGAGGTGCCTTAGAGGCGGGGCGCGCGGCCCCTCAGTGGGGATGGGGCTTCTTCTGGCAGGTGTGGTGGCCCGGTTTGGTCTGGAAGTAATTTCAGAGAGGGAGTTGGGGCTGCCCCTCAGTAGGTGGATTCTTGGAGACGTTGTTTTCCTAGCCCCCCATCCAGCCCGGGGGCCCCCGCACTTCAGCTCCCTCTATCTATCTGGGTGGAGTTCTGGCTGGACCCTGAAGGGCATTCCTTGGGGCTGTCCTTTGCAGGCAAAGATACAGCACATAACTGGAGAGGGTGTGAGATGGTAACCAAGTAAGGAATGAAATCATGTGCATTCGAGCCCCAGCTTGGCTATGGGTTGCACTGTGTCTCTCATCCCCCAGAAACCTATGTTGAAGTCCTAACCCCCAGTAACCTCGGAATGTGACCTTGTTTGGAAATAGGGCCACTGCAGATTTGATTAGCTATGAGGAGGTCATACTGGGGGACGGTGGGTCCCGCCCTAACCCAGTGACTGGTGTCTTCACAAGCAGGTAGACGCAGAGACACGGGGCTTGGCAGGGACTGGAGAACGTGGCCTGGAGCCACCAAAAGCTGGAAGAGGTGAGGAAGGGTCCTCCTCTAGAGCCTTTGGAGAAACTGTGGCCGTGTCCACACCTTGATCTCAGGTTGGTAGCCTCCAGAACTGTGGGAGACTACGTGGCTGTTTGTTACCAGCCGCCCAGCGTGCGGTCTTCGCGGCAGGGAGCCCAGGACACTCATGCAGGTGCTGAGAACACAGTGAATGCTAAGAGGAGCCTACTGCTGAGAAAGATTCCTGTTTTGCTTCTGAGACTCAAGATTTCTCTGTAACTGGGCAAGTCTTGCCTCCTTCCCCAGCTGGGGGTGGGTGTGGAAGTGATCCTGCTGGGTTGGTCTGATGGGCGAACAGGCAGAGGGCGGACGGTGGCCGGGGCTGGACGGGGCCGCTTCCCGAGGCTGAAGCCGCGCCGGCTGGAGTGGCGGCCTCCCTGCTGGGCCTGCTCCCAGAGTTGTCAGCCAGAGTTGTCTCCTCCAGGCAGGGGAAGAGTTGAGGGCTGGGAGCGCAGGAAGATGCATTTTAGTCTCTTAAAATTCTGCCTGGAACTTGGGAGCAGGGAACCTTGTGAATGAAGGCAGTATGTGGGGAGAGCTGCGGGGAGGGACAGGTGAGCAGCTGATTTCTGCAATGTCGTGCGGCAAAGAATGCCCCCAACCTGCACCGGGATTCTGCCATCAGATCCTGCCGTATTAGAGCCTGGGAGGAGAAAGACGGGGCCTCCTGAGCAGTGGTGCTCCCACCCGACCGCCTCAGGACTGCAGGCAGGTGGCTCCGGTGAAGGAAGATGGGGGGGTGGCTCGCCCTTCCCAGACGTGGCCGTCTTTGAGAGGGTGCCCCTTCTGCTGAGAATGCAGGAGGGGGGAGGGGGGCGTGGGAGCCCCCGGCTTCTCCCCTGGACCCTGTTCTCTTGTGCAAGAGGTGAGACCAGGCCCGTGGGCATCCCAGCGAGGCCAGGCCTGACCAAGGGGACCGCTGGCTGCTGAAGATAAAGGGAAGGGGACCACATTCCTTCTGTTCTTTTTCTTGATCAGAAACCACATTCCGGGGGGATTTGAGCCCGCTTACAAACGCTCCACACCTCTCCTGGGAGCCTGTCCTGGGTCCCTGCTGCTCATTTCTGATGGAATGAAGATTATGCACAACCCCCCATCCCCCAGGCAGGGCAGCAGGTGACATGCTCTTGGAGGACAAAGCCAGGTAGTCAGGTGCGCTGCCTCCAGACCTTAGCGAGGGGGGGTGGGGGGGGCAGGCATTGTGTCACTTGCAGCAAGGAGGGACATAGACGTCACCGTGGCCGAGGAGAGTGGCCATCTGCTGCCCCAAGGCCCCTCCCAAAATGGCAGTGTAATTATGGACTTGCCAGTCTTTGTATGGTTCTCGTTCTTGGTTTCCGGTAAATATTAATGGGTTACTTTTTATTCATTTAGCTTATGTTTTTGAAAGATGGCCTCAAACAAAAAGATCATATCTGTATGTTGTGCTTTAATTTATTTTCACCTTTTTTTCTCCTTTGGAGACCCCTGGTGTATCATCACTTTGTTTACCACAAATTAAACCGGGGCTGATTGTTTACCCGACTGTGGGCCCCTGTGCATTGCTCCCACTCTCCTTTTTTAAATAATCACAACCTGGGATTCATTTGCAAGAGGCCCTAATCTGCATGAGAATTATACAATTAACTTTTGATTAACCACCTAGTTCTTTTTGAAACCACAGTGTATAGGATACTCTGCATTTAAATAATTTTCCTTAAATTGGGAGCAGGCCTTTCATTAAGCTGGTGGGTTAGACTAAAACAACAACATTTGGTGATAATCAGGGTCAGAACAATAGGCAAGCCGGCAGGGCTAGAATGTCATCTTTAAATATAACAGTCAAGATAAAGGCCCCCAGATTGTGCCTTATCAAAACACAAAAAAATCAAAGGACTCTCTTGTCTGTGGCAAAATGCGGAGGCCCCAGTGATGTGGGCGACCATTGTCTGGCGGGGGGACCGCGGCCAGATTTGCATGCAGGGGGCCCGCAATGTAAAGTACACATTACATCACGTACCGGGCTTATCTCCACGTCTGACAATAATTATCAGGAAGAATATACTCAGAATGACTTTTTTGTGATTTTTATACCTCCCCAACACAAGGAAAGGGAGATAACAGCATTAGGAGAAAGGAGGGAGTCTCGGAAGACTCTCCCCGGAGCTGGTTCTTCGATTAAATTCGCTGTACCACTCACTGCTGCTGGTGAACAACTGGGAGGAAAGCCTGCGAGCCTTTTATATGGGGTAATAATAGACCTGAACACAGCCCTCACCGTGAGATAAGATCCATTGTCGAAACAAACAAAGGGAGTCGTATTAAACAGCACTGGAAGAATATCTATGAGCAAAGTTTGAAATCCTCTTTCTGTCTCCTCTCCTTGCTTGTACCTTGTACCTGGTTCTGCAAGACGGACATTTCGCAGGGCGTGGAAGACGATGCGGCGCGAGTCTCCGGCTTAAGGAGCCTGGGAAAGCCAGATCATTGTCTTGAGGTCACTGAGGTTGAGTGAGGACTTTCTAAGGTCAAGGTCATGCCCTTCGTTCCCAGAGCCCCACTCTGCTCGCTTTTGCTTCTTCCCCAAAGGCCAGCAGAAGAGACCTCGATCTCAGATACTGAGAGCCCCTGGAGACTCGGTGGAGGGTCGAATTCCAAAGATTCAGTTCAGCAGCCCTGCTGCGTTTGGTCCTCCGTGGTCCTGCCAGCCTTCGGGGCCTGCAGCGTCCTCAGGAATTTATTCCATCCTTAAAAGAATTGTTCTGCTTCCTTCTCTTTCAGGGAAACGGTAAGCACCCAGTGTTGAGCATCCCGAGTCCAGACTGCATATAAACATGGGTGCAAATATCCCCCCAAAAAACAAAGGTCATAGCTTCAAATGAGCTGCTTTCCCAAAGCCATCTGCACGCAGAAGTGATGAGAACATAGCATTGATTTCATGTCTGATTCTCTGTATTCCTGATCAGCATCCTAGGGGGTCTGTTGGCATAGTGTTTGTTCCTCCAGCCTCAGAGCAAGGACGACTCTGGGATATTGAGAGGGAATTTTCTGTTTGATTTAGATCAGAATTCCAGTTGCAAGCAAAGGGATTGCCAGTAGTCAGGATTTGGTCAGTCTGAGCTGTGTTCAGCCTGCGCAGCATTTCCATCTGTCCACCTACACACTTCTTTTCTTTTCTTTCTGTGTGGGTCTGGGTGGGGCTTTTCATGCTCTGTCCAGGGGCTCTTAGCTGCTATGGTGGGGCAGGGCGAGTGTCCCAGGCCAGCCCTGGCTGACGGTGGGACCCAAACACGCGGGACCCGAGGCCACAGGTGGGTGGGCAGGACCTGTCCCCAGGGTAGCCCAGGAGAAATAGAGTCTGTGATTCTGAGCATGCTCAGTGGGAGTGCAGGGTTGGGGGGGGTAGAGGGAGGTGGCAGGGGACTCAGGGGCTGGGTCAGAGGGCCTTTTCTTTTCACAAACCTGCCCTGTGGCCTCGGGGAAGCCCCCTTTCTGAGCCTCAGTTTCTCCTTTGCAAGTCACAAGGCTTCTCAAAGCCCTGGTTGGCCTCAAATTTGCCGAGACCACGATGACAGGGATTTGGGGGCTCTGTGGCAACTGGTTTGTCCTCTTGCTGCTTTTCTGGGGACGGAAGAGTTGGCAAAGGCAATGAAAACCTATGGTATAGCTTCCTCGGGTGGAAACCTGGTCCAAACCCTATTTGCAAACGCGGTGAGCAAGCCCAGCTGAGACCGAAGGGAGAGGGCGCTCGCCAGCCTGCCCCGGGGCCACGAGTGGTCTGTGACATCTGTGCCCTGGCCGGGGCCCAGGTGTGACCCTCAGGACTGCCCACCTCTGCAGGTGTCAGGGGCAGGGAAGAGCTTCCTTCCACTGCCAGAGACGGGGGACTCACTGCATCATCCCCGAAGTGGCCGACCTAGGGAAGCAAAGCACCCCACACTTGAATGCATTTTCAATCAGAGCTGGAGGTGAACGGGCAGAGGAGGTGTCGGAGGGCGGGTGGGCTCGCTGCCTGCTTTTGCCCAGCCTGCTGCGTGATTTTCAAAGACCTGCAGAGGGTCATTCACTAGGAAGGGCTCTCTGAAGCCGTCTGCACTTGTGCCCTCCTCACAAAGAGTCTTTCTGCAGCAGGAACCTGTCCTCCCCAAAGGGGCCTTTGCACTGACCCGACTTCATGGCCAGTCAGGCCCCCAGGGGCGGGTGACTCAGAGGCTGCATCTAACTGCTCGGGGCTCTATCCCTCCTGTGTGCAAAGACAGGGTACAGCATGGAGAAATTTTTAGCCGTACTCTAAGGAAAAAAAATCAGGAAAACACTGAAGTTTGATTTGCAAAACATTCTTCCTCTGAGTGGCTGAAATTATTTTATAATTCAGAGAATTAATGCTCAAAACGAACTCAACATGAAATTTTGGATTCTTGGTGACTTGGGCACCGGGGCTGACCTTCCCAGCAGTTTGTCCTCAGTGACAAAGGTCAATCATTATTTTCAAGCCCTATCACATCACGTGGTCTGGTTTTTATGAAAGTGGGGTCGAGCATATGTTACTGGGTGTGGGTTTTCTTTCACGTTGTGATTGTTTTGAGCAGGAAAAATACCAGGGCAGCTGGGGAAATGGATGCTACCCTGTGGGTTTGCTAATGAGCATGATTGACCAAATGCAGCTGGTAAAGGCAAGATAGAGCTGGCATTGACCTTCACAATTAGGAGACAAGTTTCCATGCACCTAGTGGGTGGGTGAAAACACTCACAGCAGAGGGCGAGATGGTGGGATACCACGCCTATGATTAAAATGGACTTTGCTGATGGATCCTTAACTGGTATCCGTCTTATAGAAAGTGTAGGAAAGGCAGAAAACTATAGGAAGGGCAAATTGGGGACTAGGAAGATTGCAGTAATATAGCTTCCCAGATAATTGATTAGCAATTACGGCTGGTAATATTGTTCATTTTAATTGTGTTTAATCTCTACTTTGGTAATAAAGATTATTGTTTCGGATTATGACTTTATCCTACTATACTAATTACTAACTTGTGAAATTAAAGTGTATATTTTCACATTCTGAAAAAATTCGCACCATGCCCTTACATAATAGTTTTCTTTTCTGAGCAGCCTAGTTGTTTGGAGTTGTTGCATCCTTAACATCTGAGAAGGACTTAATTTTGGCAAACAAAATAAATGATATTCGTTCTACTTACTAAGATAGATAGGCTTTTTTTTTTTTTTTTAATAGTGTTTTTAAGGGGATGAAAGGAACAGAAGATATTGCCAGAAGTAAATCTGGAATATGAGAGAACACAAGTAGAATTACATGGAAAACCACTTTTTAATTTTGAAATGGATTTCACCCCTTTCGATGGTTCCTGTAGGTTCCAGCTGGTGTGCATAGGCTGAGCCCCCCAGGGCTCTTCACCCTCACATTTTTGCTGTTCTGCTTTCAGATACTGCCTGGGTTCCTATCTCTTGAGACAAACATCCACCTGACACGTCTATTTTTTTGTGAATCAAGTTTTTATTTTCCACAAGCTTTCTGTATCCAGTGGCGCATATTCATGGCTCCCATTTTCTCCCCACCTTCCCATCCTGACGGTTGTAGATCAACCGCATTCATGGAAGTCTCCAATGACCAGCTCCCAGCAGAGACCTTACTCTAGGCATCATGCAGGAAATCTGCATCCCTCCTGACATCCTCCATCTGCCTGTTCTTGCCCCAGCCTTCAAGAATTGAAAGTTCCTGAGACCCCCTCTCTATTCCCTCCATGTACTACCCCACTCCCACACAATTTAAAAAACATGTGTGTTATAAGGGTACTACATACTCAAACCATTTTCAACATTCATGAGTATTTTCCAGGCTTTTTTCTTTGTATTTATATAGAACAGGGGTCTGAAGACATTTTTTTTCTGGTGGGCCAGGGAGTGTGTCCTTTAGGTTTTGCAGGTGTTGGTGATAACAGCTCATCGGGGCTGTTGCAGCAGAAACTACCCAAGTGAATGTACCTGGCTGTGTGCCAATAAAACTTTACAAAGACGGACACCAGAATGGATTTGGCCCACAGCCCGTAGTTTGCAGACCCTTGATGTAGATGCTTACATATATAAGATATTATGTAGATTTGATTAATCTACTATTATATTGGGAAAATTTCCCTTTGTCAATCAAATTTATTGTTGAATGTGATATTAATGGTTGTATAATATCCTAGTCCAAACATTTGTTGTTGTTTTATTTTCAGAAAAATTATAGCAATTTATAATTTCATTAGTACTTTAGGAGTAGTCTACCCAATCACAGGCCTGTATTGAATTGCTAAAAAAAAAAAAAAGGTTTTGCTAATTAGCTAGGAATATGAGATCTTACAGAATGCTAGCTCGTGTTTGTGCTAGTCTGGTTCTGTTGCATTAATGGTATTGATTATATCACCTTAAAGTGAATCAATATTCTCCCTCAGAGATATGATCCTTCCTAAATGTCCCTAGTGCTGGTCTCCTCTCATGCCTTGTTACCTCGGAATCCAGCCTCGGGCCCCTGCGCCCCGTCGCTCCTTTTCTTTGTGTTTCTTAGAAATGCCTGCAAAACAGGTATCACATTGCTGCTGGAACAGAGAAGGTGTAGCTAGACTAACACCCTTTAAAACAGGCTAAGTCAGTTTAAACTGCTTTCTTCTTCTTTCTTTTTTTAAACAAAAGCAATGCAGTCTTTGCACAGTTACCTCTACCCTGGAGTGTCTTAGATCACTTCCTCTTTGCGACAAACCACTTGAATGAAAGGCTTTAAAACGGTGCCCAGAGGTGAAGTTGGCACTGATATCAATTGCCGGAGCTGCAGGCGAGGAAGCAGCCTGCTCTGGCCCGAGCCTCCGTCTGACCGCGGAATTAAAAATGAATCACATTCCTAATAAATGTAATCCCGCAAATTCTCTGAATGAACAGCGATGAGAGTATGAGCCAGCGCTTCAGAGAGAGCTCTGCCCACCGCTTCTGCAGCCAAGCCCCCTCTGCCCCCCTGGAATGGGCGTGAGTGGCAAGTATTTGTGCAGATGATGCCCTTGGAAAGCCCTGCACCTCCTTTTGGCTGCGGGCAATTTGCATTTTCTAGATAGCGTCTGCCTGCACCACATCCAGAGCCTGCACCCATTCTGGAGACCCCATCCGAGGGCGCGGCATGGCCACGGGCTTTGGAGCTAACGGCCCTAGGCTAAGGGCAGGGGTTACTCGTGGCCCCTCCAAATGCCATGGTCAGGGACTCAGTCCTATTGGAGACAATCCTTTGATTTATTTTTCTCAGCACTCGCGCCAGGACCAACTGTTTTACAGGCTGTCTAATTGAGACTTGGCAGCAGACAGCCCGGATCAAAGGCAGCCCAAGCGCCGATCTCGGATCCCAGGCCAGTGGGCACTTAGCGCGTCTCGGAAGCAAAGCCCGCCGTCCGCTTTCCAGCAGCGCGGGCCAGCGCCCCTGCCTCAGCATCCCGCTGGCTGATCCATGGGTTGGTCTGCCATCCGGTCCAGAAGGAGCCACTTGTGAGCTCTTGAAGACAGCAACGAAGTGCCGTGGTGATAGTGGTGATTCAGGGAAAGATGGAGGAACCATCCGGGAAGGCGGTCTCCTCTTTTCTGCCAAGCGGAGTCTGTGGGCAGGAGCGCGGAGGGGCCGGGGTCTTCCCCGAGGAGGGAGCAGGTGCGGCGGGGCCGGAGAGCTCCTTCAGGGAAAAGAACGTGAGAGAACATTCCCTAAGTTCACAGAGAGGAGACTTCCACCATGTTCTCAGATGTTTACTAACCCAATCATCCTATTTCCGAGGAATGACAGAAAGGAGGACCAGTGACCTGTTTAGGAATAAGAACACAGCTTTTGGATGTGAGTGCACATACTCTCAAAATTGATGTAAGGATTTATCACAAAATGGGCCCAAATCAGCTGCTTTCTTAAAAGAAAAAAAGAAAAGGAAAAAGGAAAAGAAATGGACAAATCCTTCCTCAGATTCCTGTGTTTATGGGAAGAGTTGAGAAAGCCAAAACAATCTTGACAAAGACAAAGTTGAGGACTCACACTTCCGGATTTCACCACTTAACTAGAAGTTACGGTAACTGAGATTTAACAATATTGTCGTCCAGCCTATGAATGTGGAATTGCTCTCAATTTATTTAGATCTTTAAAAAATGTCTTTCAAAAATATTGGCTGTATTTTTAAATTAATAGACCTGATTTTTTTTTAAGAGCAGTGTTAGGTTTATTGAGCAATGGTGTAGGAAGTTCCGAGTGGCCATGGGACACCCCCACCCCCACCACCCAGGTTCTCCCAGTTTTAACCCCTTGCAGTCCTGTGATATATTTGTTATAGTCGATGAATTATCCCAGCATTTGGGGTTTTATCTAATAGGTTTATAGTGATACCTCATTGTTGGCTTAACTTGCAATTCCCCCAAACCAAGACATTTTTATTAATTGAAGTCTGCAGTGTGCATTAGGATTCACCCTTTGTGTTGTACATTCTATGGGTTTTGACAAATGTGTAACATCATGTGGCCACTGGTACAGTATTGTACAGAATAATTTCACCGCCCTGAAAATCCCCCGTGCTCTACCTGTTCATTCATCTCTCCCTTCCCCCAGCCGCTGGCAAGCCACTCATCTTTTTACTGTCTCTATAGTTTTGCCTTTTCCAGAATATCAAGTAGTTGGAATCGTGCAATCATACAATATGTAGGCTTTTCAGATTGGCTTCTTCCACTTACCATCATGCTTTTAAGACTCCATCATGCCTTTTCATGGCTTGATAACTCATTCCTTCTTATCACTGAATAAAATTCATTGTCTGGATGGACCACCTTTATCCATTTACCTACAGAAGGGCATCTTGGTTGCTTCTAATTTTTGGCAATTATGAATAAAGCTGCATAAACATTCATGTGCAGGTTTTTGTGTGGACTTAGATTTTCACTTGGGTAAATACCAACGAGTGCGATTGCTGGATTGTATGGCAAGCCTGTGTTTAGCTTTGTAATAACTTGCCGAAACTTCTTTCAAAGTGGTTGCACCATTTCGTGTTCTCACCAGCCATGAATGAGAGTTCCTGTTGCTCCATTATCTTTGCCAGCATTTGGTGGTGTCAGCATTTTGGGTTTCATCTAATAGGTTTATAGTGATTCCTCATTGTTGGCTTAACATGCAATTCCCTAATGATATATGATGTTGAGCATATTTTTATATACTTATTTGCCATCTGTATATCATCTTTGGTGAGGTGTATGGCCAGATCTCTTGCTCCTTTTTTAATTGGGTTGTTTGTTTTCTTAATTGTTGACTTTTGATAATTCTTTGTATGTTATAGATACAAATCCTTTTTTTTTTTTTTTTTTTAATTTTTTTTTTATTGTTATGTTAATCCCCATACATTACATCATTAGTTTTAGATATAGTGTTCCATGATTCATTGTTTGTGCATAACACCCAGTGCTCCATACAGAACGTGCCCTCCTCAATACCCATCACCAGGCTAACCCATCCTCCCAACCCCCTCCCCTCTAGAACCCTCAGTTTGTTTTTCAGAGTCCATCGTCTCTCATGGTTCTTCTCCCCCTCCGATTTCCCCCCCTTCATTCTTCCCCTCCTGCTACATTCTTCTTCTTCTTTTTTTCTTTCTTAACACATACTGCATTATTTGTTTCAGAGGTACAGATCTGAGATTCAACAGTCTTGCACAATGCACAGCGCTTACCAGAACACATACCCTCCCCAGTGTCCATCACCCAGTCACCCCATCCCTCCCACCCCACCCCCCACTCCAGCAACCCTCAGTTTGTTTCCTGAGATTAAGAATTCCTCATATCAGTGAGGTCATATGATACATGTCTTTCTCTGTTTGACTTATTTCGCTCAGCATAATACCCTCCAGTTCCATCCACGTCGTTGCAAATGGCAAGATCTTATTCCTTTTGATGGCTGCATAATATTCCATTGTATATATATACCACATCTTCTTTAGCCATTCATCTGTTGATGGACATCTTGGCTCTTTCCACAGTTTGGCTATTGTGGACATTGCTGCTATAAACATCGGGGTGCACGTAGCCTTTCGGGTCCCTACTTTTGTATCTTTGGGGTAAATACCCAGTAGTGCAATTGCTGGATCATATGGTAGCTCTATTTTCAACTTTTTGAGGAACCTCCATACTGTTTTCCAGAGTGGCTGCACCATCTTGCATTCCCACCAACAGTGTAGGAGGGTTCCCCTTTCTCCGCATCCCCGCCAACATCTGTCATTTCCTGACTTGTTAATTTTAGCCATTCTGACTGGTGTGAGGTGGTATCTCATTGAGGTTTTGATTTGGATTTCCCTGATGCCGAGCGACATTGAACACTTTTTCATGTGTCTGTTGGCCATTTGGATGTCTTCTTTGGAAATATGTCTGTTCATGTCTTCTGCCCATTTCTTGATTGGATTCTTTGTTCTTTTGGTGTTGAGTTTGATGAGTTCTTTATAGATTTTGGATACTAGCCCTTTATCTGATATGTCATTTGCAAATATCTTCTCCCATTCTGTCAGTTGTCTTTTGGTTTTGTTGACTGTTTCCTTTGCTTTGCAAAAGCTTTTTATCTTGATGAAGTCCCAAGAGTTCATTTTCGCCCTTGCTTCCCTTGCCTTTGGCGATGTTTCTAGGAAGAAGTTGCTGCGGCTGAGGTCGAAGAGGTTGCTGCCTGTGTTCTCCTTTAGGATTTTGATGGACTCCTGTCTCACATTGAGGTCTTTCAACCATTTGGAGTCTATTTTTGTGTGTGGTGTAAGGAAATGGTCCAGTTTCATTCTTCTGCATGTGGCTGTCCAATTTTCCCAACACCATTTGTTGAAGAGACTGTCTTTTTTCCATTGGACATTCTTTCCTGCTTTGTCGAAGATTAGTTGACCATAGAGTTGAGGGTCCATTTCTGGGCTCTCTATTCTGTTCCATTGATCTATGTGTCTGTTTTTGTGCCAGTACCATACTGTCTTGATGATGACAGCTTTGTAGTAGAGCTGGAAGTCTGGAATTGTGATGCCGCCAGCTTTGCTTTTCTTTTTCAACATTCCTCTGGCTATGCGGGGTCTTTTCTGGTTCCATACAAATTTTAGGATGATTTGTTCCATTTCTTTGAAGAAAGTGGATGGTATTTTGATGGGGATTGCATTGAATGTGTAGATTGCTCTAGGTAGCATTGACATCTTCACAATATTTGTTCTTCCAATCCATGAGCATGGAACGTTTTTCCATTTCTTTGTGTCTTCCTCAATTTCTTTCATGAGTATTTTATAGTTTTCTGAGTACAGATCCTTTGCCTCTTTGGTTAGATTTATTCCTAGGTATCTTATGGTTTTGGGTGCAATTGTAAATGGGATCGACTCCTTAATTTCTCTTTCTTCTGACTTGTTGTTGGTGTATAGGAATGCCACTGACTTCTGTGCATTGATTTTATATCCTGCCACTTGACTGAATTCCTGTATGAGTTCTAGCAGTTTTGGGGTGGAGTCTTTGGGATTTTCCACATAAAGTAGATACAAATCCTTTATAATACATGTGTTCTGCCAATATTTTCTCCAAGTCAGTGGCTTGGCTTTTCATTCTCTTAATAGTGTCTTTTGCAGAAATGTTAATTTTAATGAAGACTAACATCCTTTTTTTTTTTTTTTTTACAAAGGTTGTGCTTTTGGTGTTGTCTCTAAAGGTAATCAGGGACCCAAGGTCACCTAGATTTTCTCCGATGTTACTTCTAGAAGTCTTATAACTTTGTGTTTTACATTTAGGTCTAGGATCCCCTTTGATATAATTTTTGTAAAAGGTCTGAGGTCTGTGTCTAGATTAGTATTTTTATTATATGTGTATGTCCAGCAGTTCTAGCACCATTTGTTGAAAAGACTTTCTTTTCTCCATTGAATTTCCTTTGCTCCTGTGTGAAAGATCAATTGATTATATTTGTATGGATCCCTTTCTGGGCTCTGTATTCTGTTCCATTGATCTATTTATCTGTTCTTTTGCCAATACCACACTGGTTTTGTAATTTTAATTTTATTTTTAAAAGTTTTTATTTTAATTAGAGTTAGTTAACATACAGTGTTATCAACACTTCCATACATCGCCCAGTGCTCATCTCAAGTGCACTACTTAATCCCCATCAACTATTTCACCCATCCCCTCTCCCTTCTGGTCACCATCAGTGTGTTCTCTATAGTTAAGAGTCTCTTTCTTGCTTTGACTCTCTCTCTCTGTCTCTCTCATTTTTTTTCCCTTTACTTGTTTGTTTCTCAAATTCCATATATGGTATTTGTCTTTCTCTGACTTATTTCACTTAGCAAAATACTCTTTCGCTCCATCTATGTCATTGCAAATGGCAAGATTTCATTCTTTTTAATGACTGAGTAATATTCCATTGTGTATTTATACCACATCTTCCTTATCCATTCATCAATTGATGGACACTTGGGCTGCTTCCATATCTTGGCTATTATAAATGATGCTGCTATAAACACAGGGGTGCGTGTATCTCTTTGCATTAGTGTTTTTATATTCTTTGGGTAAATACCCAGTAGTATTTTAAGATAGTTCTATTTTTAACTTTTTGAAGAACCTCCACACTGTCTTCCACAGTGGCTGTACCAATTTGCATTCCCACCAACAGTGCACGAGAGTTCCTTTTTCTCCACGTCCTTGCCAGCACCTGTTTTTTTCTTGTGTTTTTGATTTTAGCCATTCTGACAGTATGAGGTGGTATCTCATTGTAGTTTTGATTTACATTTCCCTGATGGTAAGTGATGATGAGCATCTTTTCATGTGTCTGTTGGCCATCTGTATGTCTTTGGAGAAATGTCTGTTCATGCCTTGTGTGCATTTTTAATTGGGTTGTTTGTGTTTTTTGGGTATTGAGTTTTGTAAGTTCTTTTTATATATTTTGGATACTAGCCTTTTATCAGATACATCATTTGCAAATATCTTCTTCCATTCTGTAGGTTGCCTTTTAGTTTTGTTGGTTCGTTTTTTTTTTTTTTTTTTTGCCATGTGGAAGCCTTTTATTTTGATGTAGTCTCAATAGCTTATTTTTGTTTTTGTTTTCTTTACCTCAGGAGACATATCTAGAAAAAAGTTGCTATGGCTAATGTCAAAGAAGTTACTACTTGTGTTCTCTTCCAGGATTTTTACAGTTTTTCACATTTAGGTCTTTAATCCATTTTGAATTGATTTTTGTGTATGGTGTATGTAAGTGGTCCAGTTTCATTCTTTTGCATGTTGCTGTCCAGTTTTCCCAACACCATTTGTGGAAGAGACTGTCTATCCCATTGGATATTCTTTGTCGAAGATTAATTGACCATATAATTGAATACCACACTGTTTTGATTACTGTAGCTTTATACTAAGTCTTGAATTGGGTAATATCAGCCTCTGACTATTCTTCTTTAATTCTGGGTCTTCTGTTTTTTTCATGTAAACTCTAGAAGTACTTTGTTGATATCCACAGAATAACATGCTGGAGTTTTGATAGGAACTGTAATGAATCTATAGGTCAAACTGGGAAGACTGACATCTTAACAATATTGATTCTACTTATCTGGAACACAGAATATCTCTCCATGTATTTAGATCTTCTTTGATTTCTCTCATTATAGTATTGTGGTTTTCATCAGATAGATCTCGTACTTAAATTTATATCTAAGTATTTAATTCTGTCTTCCTGCTTATGTAAATGGTGTTGTATTTTTAATTTCTTTTTTTTTAATGATTTGAAGAGAGAGAGAGAGTGAGGGGAGAGGGGCAGAGAGATAGAGAGAATCCTGAAGCAGACTCCCCACTGAGCTTGGAGCCCAACTTGGGGCTCAATCCCAGGACTCCGAGATCATGAGATCATGACCTGTGACAAAATCAAGAGTTGGCCGCTTAACCAACTGAGCCACCCAAGTGCCCTTTTAATTTCAAATTCTAATTGCTCATTGCTGGTATATAGGAAGGTGATTGACTTTCGTTTATTAACCTTATATCATACAACCTTACTATAATCACATCTTAATTCTAGGATGGTTTTTTTGGTCCATTCTTTAGGATTTTCTTTCTTTTTTTTTTTTTTTTAAAGATTTTATTTATTTATTTGAGAGAGAGAATGAGAGATAGAGAGCACGAGAGGGAAGAGGGTCAGAGGGAGAAGCAGACCCCCCGCTGAGCAGGGAGCCCGATGTGGGACTCGATCCCGGGACTCCAGGATCATGACCTGAGCCGAAGGCAGTCGCTTAACCAACTGAGCCACCCAGGCGCCCTCTTTAGGATTTTCTACACAGACAATCATGTCATCTTTGAACAAAGACAGTTGAATTTTTTCTTTCCCAATTGATATATCTTTTATTTACTTTTCTTATCTTACTTCATTAGTTAAAACTTCCAGTACGATGTTGAAAGGGAATGCTGAGAGGGGACATCCTTGCCTTGTTCCCTGATCTTCAGGGAAAGCATCTAGTTTCTCGTCATTGTATAGTTTGCACTAAATCTACAGGTGTATTTGGGGAGTACTGCAATCATAATCATGCTGAGACTTCCAGTCAAAAGGCAGTGACATTTCTCTCCATTTATTTAGATAGTTTTTCATTTCTTTCAGCAATGTTTTGTAGTTTTTAGCATATAGGTCTTTCACTACTTTGGTTAAATTTATGGCTAGGTTTTGTATTCTTTTTGATGATTTTGTGAATAGAGTCACTTTCTTAATTTTGTTTTTGGAATTTTTATTGTTGGTATGAAGAAGTTCCATTGATTTCTGTATTTGTTCATTAGTTTTGTAGTTTTCCCCATGGATTCTTTTTATTTTTTTATTTTAAAAAAATTTTTTTAAAGATTTTCTTTATTTATTTGACAGAGAGAGACACAGTGAGAGAGGGAACACAAGCAGGGGGAAGAGGAGAGGGAGAAGCAGGTTTCCCGCTGAGCAGGGAGCCCGATGCGGGGCTTGATCCCAGGACCCTGGGATCATGACCTGAGCCGAAGGCAGACGTTTAATGACTGAGCCACCCAGGTGCCCCTTTCCCATGGATTCTTTAGGATTTTATGTCTACAAATTAGGCTATCTGTGAAGTAAGATGGTTTTACTTCTTCCTTTTCAGTCTGGACACTTTATATTTCTTTTTCTTGCTTGATTCCACTGGCTGGAAGTCTAGGACAATATTGAGTAAAAGTGGTGAGAGGGACATCCTTGTCTTTTTCACAAATTTAAGGGGAAAACATCCCATCTTTCATCATTAAGGGTGATAGTTGCTGTAGGTTTTTTTTTTATTATTATGTTCAGTTAACCACTGTATAGTACATAATTAGTTTTTGATGTAGTTTTCAATGATTCATTAGTTTTCTTAAATGTTCTTTATCAGTTTGAGGAAGTTCCTGTCTATTCTTAGTTTAAGAGCTTCCATCACGAATGGACGTGCTTTCTTTGGCTTTTGCACATGGGGGTAAGCCACTTTGCCACCAAAAGATAAGGCGGACAGAAGCTAGAACTCGAGGGAGAATGTTGGAGGTCCTGGATCAAGTCAACCCAAGGGCCCACCATACCTCTCAGCATCTAGTTGTGTGAGCCAGCAGGAGTCTTTATTGTTGAAGGCTTGTTGACTTGGTTTTCTGTTACATTTAATAAGAAACCTTCTTACTGACACACTGCCTCCTCCAAACAATCTTCCTTATCCATCAGCCAAAAGTGCTAGGTCCTCTCTGACTTTCCATAGCTCCTTGTAGCTCTTTATTGCACATTTTTTTGATACCGTGTCTGACCCTTTGTGTCTTCCCCTGCCAGCTCCTTCGGGAGGACGCTTTGCCGCCTCTGTGTCTGCCTCTCTCAGTTTGGCATTGTGTTTGCAAAGAGTAGATACTCAGCTCTTTAATGAATTAATGAAAAGATACTTGAGTGATTACTACTGAAGTGGATTGTATACTTTAATTCTTTTTCTAGAAGTCTTATATTTAGGTATATAACCCCTTTTGAGTTAATTTTTGTAAAAGGTAGAAAGTCTGTGTCTAGGTTAGTAAGAGGAAAGATTGTGAGACATGGCCAGTTTTTTTTTTTTTTTTTCTCCCAAGACTTGGAACAATTTGCGCAGTGAAGCCATAGAGACTCCCCTGGTTGAAGTGAGACAGGAGCCCTCAAGCTTCCTTCCTTGGGAAAGACCCTTCCTTCTCTTCCTTCCCATTCTCCAGCTCTGTGCTCTGTGGAACCGCTTTGAGAAATGTGGACCCTATTTAAATGACAAGGCTACGGACACCGCCAGTTTGTCTGATTTCACGCAGCTAGTTGGAGCAGGGCCAGGACTAGAACCCATGTATCCTGAACCCCAGGCCAGTGCTCATTTGTGCCCGGGAATGAACCCATGGTTGTTGTAACTCCATCATAAACCCATGCCACTGCTAGTGTGGATCGTTCTCATTTATAGCACCCAAAAGTAAGAATCGTGGGGGCCTCAGAGATGATCTTGTATGACCCTTTGATTTAATAGTTAAGCATGTGTGTGCCATGAAGGGTGAAGTGGTTTTGGAGGCTGTGCTCATGGGATGGGCGAGTCTTCATCTTGGTCAGGGTAGTTACATTTGCTGGCTTAGGGAAATCAGATCCTCCCTGGAAGTAGAGAGCAGCCTGGGAAAGAGCCTATCCTTTTTGCCGATGTAAGGGAATCAGCTAGCTGTGTCCTGTAGACACTGAAGGGATTCCTGGGAAGCATGACCTTACACTTCACGCTACATCCTTCTGGCAAACTCCATCGCTGCTTGGCTCCTCGGTGGGATCATCTTTCTGGACTCCACATCTCAAAAACCTGAAAGAGTTGATGTATCCCTGAACATCCAGCAGAAATGCCTCGCCTTTCTGACCCAGAAACTTGCAGGAGATTTGTCACTGCCACCAGCAGCAGCTCACCTGCGAATGGAGTCATTTCCCCTCAGCCAGTTGATGCTCCCTAAGCTCCCACCCTCTTCCTCGAGAGTTCCCAGCTCTGGGCCTTCCGGAAGAGCTTGGGCCCTTTCGTGTGGAGAGGAGCACCTGACTCCAGCCCTGGAGGTGAAGTGTGAATGAAGAACAACTGGGGAAGATCTCATACATAGTAGGTGCTCAAAATACTGTTTGTGGGGAGGATGTGTGAGCCAGAGTATCCAGCTAGGCTCCAGTCTTGTCAAAGAAATGGCCTATGCTCTCTTTTACCTAATTTTTTAAAAAATCATACCAGGAAGCGCAGAACACCCATGACAGGGTTTCAAGTGTTCCTTGAATTCTGAGCTGACTTGAGTGATAATGGGCTATTTTAGCTATCTGTTCTTACACAACACGCCACTTCAGAACTTAGCAGCTTACAACAACTGGTTCATTAATTCTCATGTTCTCTTTGGATAGTTCTCCTGCTGGTCTCACTTTGGATCTGTCCTGCAGATCCCAAGGGGGACACTGGCATGGCTGGACCTTCCTTGCTCTTCCTGGAGGTTTGAACATCTCTTTCCATGTGGCTCTTCCTGTGCTCTTTCTTTGTGGTCTCAACAGCAGAGTAGCTAGCGGGACATCTTTATGTGGCAGCTCAGGGCTCCAGGAGGACTGCAGGAGGACCCCGTTGTGCAAGTGCTTATCAAGCCTCTGCTTGTGAGGCTCTTGCTGATGTCCCATCGGCCAAAGCTACTTGCATGGCCAAGCCCAGAATCCATGGAGGAGGAGACTATAAAACGGCAGAAATACAGCAGGCGCAGCTCATTGGGGACCACCAATGGAACAGTGCGCCAGAGGCAGGGGAGGCATGGCTTTCCAGGCGGTGAGGCGAGATCACATCACAGAACTGTCCTGTGCGGCTCTAGCTGAGGGTGAATGGGCATGGTCAGAGGCTATAGATGGGGCTGGAAGGTGGTTGCAGCCAGACTGAGAATGCCTTTTAATACCATGCAGAGGAGTTTGGATGTTATCTTACAAAAACCAGTTATCTCCAGGCAGAGACATGTAGCCCAGGCATGTGGTATAGGTTAGCTCAGGTGGCCGTGGGTGGAGGGAGATTTCTGGGGACCAGTGAGATGATCTGGCAAAAAATGATCCAGAAGAGAAATGACAAGTGCGCAGGGAAGGGCAGTTATGGCAATGGGAGGGAGTGGAGGTTCAGGGGAAATTTTGGAGAAAGAACATATGGGGCACAGAACTGATGGGCTGGAGGGGTGCAGAGAGGAGAGTAACTGCCTGCAGTGTGTGCGTCGTGGCACCGGGCTTGGGACACAACGAGTCTGCTCGATGGGTGGCCCTGCACCTTGATAAGTTTGGGGTTCTTCTCTTTTCTTTTTAAGATTTTATTTATTTACTTTAGAGAGAGTGCATGAATGGGGTGGGGCCCAGGGGGCAGCAGATGGAGAGGGAGAAACTGACTGCACTAAGTGCAGAGCCCAACACAGGGCTCAATCCCAGGACCCTGAGATCATGACCTGAGCTGAAATCAAGAGTCAGATGCTTAACCGACTGAGCCACCCAGGTGCCCCATTGTTTGTTTGTTTGTTTGTTTTTTCTTATTAGATACAAATATTTTAGGCAAAAGTCATGGGTATGATGTAATGTAGATGTGAAAGTGAGAAAACAATTTGTAGATAATAAAAATATGAGAGCTTGGTGAGAAGATTTACTAAGAACTCTGAAACTGGCCTGGAATTTGGAAGAGACCAAACGAAAGACATGCCAGCATCGTGCACGTCTGGCCCCTGGGGACCATCAGGTGTCACTGGGGTGATGGAGACCAGCCTCGCCCCTGCTTCTCCCTGGTAGGGGAGCCACAGAAACAACAATGCGGTTCTTCAAGTTGACGTGCACGCAGTCTGCCTGGGAGGGCCCCTGGGCCGGGGGGTGGCTGCGGATGTGGGGCCCGGCCTCCAGAGCTGCCGGGAGGACGGGCTGCAGACGAAGGGCTGAAAGGAGATTTGGCGCCTTCTTTTTGGCTGATCATCAGGCTCATTGATGAGGCTATAGGGAGCCTCTGGTTTCACCCTTTGTTCTGCCTGCCAAGAAACCAGGGCTGCTTGGATCAGCAGAGGTCAGGGGGCTGGGGCTCGAATTACTTTCGTTCCTTGAGCTGCTTGGAAGGGTCTTGGGAAAGTGATAGAAGGCCTGCCCGTCGCCCCTGATGGCCAAGTGAGCTCACACGCTGGCTATAAAGTTGTGTTATTGTTTGTGGAGCTACTGCTTATTTGCAGCCGCAGTGCAGAGGCCTGGGGAGAGGTTTATGGGTGGATGTGACCCAGGCCTTCTTGCACACGATGAAGGTTGGTTTACAGGCTTGGAAAATGAATATCGGGTAAAGACATTTCTGACCACCTTTAAATAGATCTGAGGTTGAACTGGGCAAAAGAAAGACTGTCAGGAGGAGTCAGGAGGAGGATAGTCTCCCAGGGAGGCAGTGACATGATGGGCCTGCCCTGCTGCACCGCGCAGGGCCTTTCTGGAATGACCCGCCTCTTTTTGCCCAATAAATCGAGGCCTCAGCCCCGCGTCCTAATCAGTCGATTTGCTAGAAACACCAACTTGTCATTTGATCACTTGTGTTTCCAGAACTAAGTTGCTATGATTTGAGCAACACTTTCTATGCTTTGGAAACTCTTCATTTATCATTCTAAAACTTACGGTTAAGCCCACTAACCACAAAATGTGGCAACATGAAATGATTGAGACTTGGATGGTTGACGGTTACTGAGTGCTTACACCCAGGAACTGTTCTGAGGACCTCACCTGCATGAGCTCATTGATTGGTCACATACCCTGACCAGGTAGGTGACAGATGAGGAAAGGAGGCTCAGAGAGTTTAGGTACATTGCCCACATTGACAGAGTAAGGAGGAAGCTTGCATCAAACCAGGAAATCAGAATAAAGCTCAAGGTTCTCTCCAAAAAGATTCTTCCCCATCCTTCTGCATTCCTCCCATCCCACTTAAAACCACTGGTGGTTTGGTTTGGTTTGTGGCATCCAGTAGACCAAAGGAGTTCCCACATACTCTGAATACACACTTAGCTCTGCTCGAGGACACAAGCTGACTGCAAAACAAACACCCATGGCTGAAGACATTCTGGAATCAAAGCTTCTGATCACTTCCAGCATTTCCAGACAGTAACTTGGCTCCTTCCCTTGCTGACTTGGGTTCACCTGGATGTCCAACTTCAGGAATGGGCTTTGTGGCCTCTATCTGCACCTTGGCCTGCTTTCTCTCTCTGCTGTGTGCAGTGAAACCCTCCTGTGCTCCCTATTCCCCTCCCCAGCCCGTAACTTCCCCAAAGCTCCCCCGATCCCACGCTGGGCCCTGGGCAGCCCCCAGACCTGGCTTCTGGAACTGAGGGAAACATTTCCCGGCTCCAGGGAGACCAGGCAGGATCGGGACCCTCTGGGATGCTTCTTCTTGGACGGAGGGGAGGGTGCTTGTCTTGTCCTACGATCTGCTCTCTGCACCCGAGTCTCCCTGGCTGGAAGGGCAGGTGAGGTGTCCAGAGCACTGGGCACTTTCCCAGCTGGTGTCTGTATGACAAACCACCTTTCCAGATCTGTGCAGAAGGAAGGGGGGCTTGCAGCAAATTCTGTCCCTGCGGACCCTCCATTTCCCACCTGAGGATTCAAACACTTGGCTCAGGCCCTTCCAGCGGGAATGTCCTTGGGTTCTAGGAAATACACCCAACTGTATAAATTCTCCACACTTTTTAAAAAATAATAGAAGAAATACATGTTCATTGTAGAATTTGGAAAACACAGATTATGCAAAAAACGATAACGAATTAAAACCAAATCTGATCCTACTGTAACCCTTACAACTGTTTTGGCATATATTATTCTAGACTGTGTGTGTGTGCGTACACAGAATAGAATGGGATTCTATTACCATACATACTATCTTGTAACCTGTTTTTTTTTGTTTTATTTTGTTTTTTGTTTTGCTTAACAATATACCTCAAACATCTTTCAATGTTGATTTGTTTTGTTTTGCCTTCTTTTTAAATGAGCACAGGTCATTCAGGAAGACTAGAGATTAAGGGGAAAATTGTCAGATACATACAAGACTGATTTAACTAAATCGGTTGAACACAATTTGACTTAGATCCAGAGGTATAAGGAATGACCAGATGTATTTCCCATCCTCGGGGAGTTAGCAGAGATAAGAGAGACACACAAAATTACATTGTCTAGCATGACACGATCAGCTACAAACCTATTGTTTGGAAATACATGGAGGCCTTCATGGAAGAGGTGTCCTTTTAGCCTCACTTGGTAAACATTTGCATTTTCTGTTGTGGAACCCAGTCAGGCAGAGAAGCAAAGAGCCCTGACCTTGAAACAGATAGAGCTGGATGCCAGGTTATACTTTGTCACGTTCTGGCTTTGTGACATTGGGAAAATTAACAAGCTCTCTGAGCCCCGAGTTCTTCTCTGCCAGATGTGGATAACTGTACCTACTTCACCAGGTTGTTGTGAGATTTAGTAAAATAACCAATACCTAAATACATTGTATTTTGTGGATACTCCCACAACACCTGACGTGTCTAAAATGCTCAATAAATGATATTATTATTTGCATTTGGTAAAACAATTATTCATATCTGAATCTGTAGTAAAATGGGCAGAAAATATATGAGTTTTTAAGAAATTAGGAATAAAAAAAAGTTTAAGTGATTTCACTGGTTTCCAGAATATGTTTCCAGTAAGTCCAAGTAACTCTTGGGAATTTTTTCTGAGATGCAGAGAAAACATATACCTGGTATCCACTAGTTAGTCTGATTGTAAATTTTGGAAAATCTTGAGTCTGTGGTTGACTCTTATAGGTAATGGACTAGTCTCCTAATAATATCAGGAATATTCTCATTTTTCTCTGAAATTGTACTGTACTGATATTACTCTGAAATGATTGTGCATCCTATTTGTCTGAAATAAGATTGTACTTAATTAATAGAATGTCCCCATTGAAAATCTCATGCAATTTACATGATCACCGTGTTACATTCCAGACTCAACAGATCATCTTTTCTCTTAGTATTTTTGTGGAAGGAACATTTGATCTATATTGGAGAAAGATACACTTCATCGAGAACTATGTTAAAAAGAAACTCATTTGGCTTTGGAATTAGGCAAATTTCCAATGGGTACTAAAAAAAATTACAATATAGCATGTGTATAATTATGGGCTAGATAAAACCTTCTGGCTTTTAGTTGCTAATGTGATGACTTTTCTTAATGTCTGTCCAAGTGAAATGCTCTTTTTAAAAACACCTACACAGCATGCACACACACACACACACACACACACACACGCTCCTGGATGACATGATTCTAATTTCTCTTGCCACCCGAAAGTTATGGCCAAATTAAATTAATACATAAGAGACTTGTTTTGTTCAGCTCCTGCGGTAACTACTTCTGTTTCTTGAAAGGCCTTTCTTTTTACTGACTTCCTTACCTGAAAAGGTTTACCATGTCTCCGTGCAAGTGGTTGTCATGCTTTAGAAAAATCACAAGCAGCAAAAAGTCAGAATTGTCAGTTCAGAAGACACAGCCTGTTCCACTGGGTACAACCGAGCAAGCAATGCTGGCAAACGATCTTTAGGAAAAAAACAGAGGATGGGAACGGCAGCAGAATGAAGATAAAAAGGATTGCTGGCTTTATTCTCACTGAAGGCCGGCAGCAGGAACCTGCAGGAGGGGGACGCCTATCAGATAGGTCATCTGTTGGGTAATGAAGAATGGAAGACAGGAGACGGGCAGGAGGGGCAGGTGATGCTCGGCCTCGGAGGAGCCTTGGAGCCTGGGGAGGACGGGGGGAGGCGCGGCCTTCAGGAGCTGACCACCTCTCATTGAGTGCCGATGCGGCTCGTAAGGCAGAGCCTTCCAGGGGAGGGACGCCCATTTATAAGGTGATGGGTAAACTTGGAAACCCGCCTCTCATTTCTCCATGGTCTCATTTATCCTGGATTCATGTCTATCTGTACAGGGCGCCTGATTAAAAATTACTAACATGTCAAAAATTCCCTAATCTCGTGGTATTTATACTACTTTTCTCCCATCTTATTCTGTGTGTGTCAAATGTGGTATGTGGTTTTATGAAGAAGCAGCAAAATTATGGTAATAGGTAGTAACCATTTTAAATGTATGTCTTTGTCAAGGAATTTCTGCCTCACGTTGTTCTGCTCATAAAACGCACTGTTTTACTTTAAATAAATACTCAAAAGATACATCGTACACCAAAGCTCATCTAGGAGAATCCAGCTTGAAATCATGAGGGCATCATTGGACTATGACAGCTCTGGGTTTCTAGAAGGTTCAGTTTGGCATCTTTATTTTGTGAGATGCCATCTGCTGACTTGAGGACCGTTGGCCGGGCTGGTGGCTGGGACTGTTGTGGGCGGGGTGGGGCCTGGGGAGGCCCAGGGAATCAGAGATCTAAAACGAGCTGTTCTTTCCTTCCAAGGGACAAAGCACCTTGCTCTTCTATCTACTCTGGAGGATTCAGGAATCATCGAAGAAGCCTTGCAGCTAAATACGTTTTGGCAAACCCACTCCCCTGCCTCCCAATGAGGAATTGTTAAATCAGATTTTTCAAGAAACCCAGTACGATTGACTGGGCTAGGCTGTGACTCCCAGAGGGACCCTACCTACCCTGGCCTGCCTGCTGGAATCAATAATGACCATTTACGCTTAGCGAGAGAAAGTTGGAGTCATCCTTCCTGTGCTGACCGGCTGGGGTGTGTGCCTCTTGGCCACACATAGCCAGCGTTCCACGTCCCCACACCAGTCAGCTGGAGAACTGTGGAGACCGGCGGCTGGACGCTGGGTCTGCCATTCATCAGCGGCCTCAGCCTTGGCTGGTGACTCGCACACACGCGTGCATCATTCATCAAGCCCGCCCTCCTTCACAAACAATCTAAAGGGGTATGATTCTTTGCTTTCTGCTTCCTGACATGCGGGCCTAGCCACAGGACCCAGCAGTAAATATCTATCTTAAACAAATTGCTGTCAGTGCCAAGTCACCAGGGGCGTTTAAGGAGAATTAGGAATTAAGAATTTGTGGTGATGGGTAATAAAAGATGGATGGGCTTATTTGTGTGGCTCTGCAAATGTGTGCATTAAAATAGGTGGGAGAGGCTAAAATAAGACAACAATTAAGCTTCTGAATAGGTCATATCCAATTACCTGGCAATTAACTCGCCACTTTGCTAAAACAGTGTGCGTGTCTTTGTGTGTATCTGTATTCGTTATAGAATAACGACATCGTCTCCCTAGTGTGTGTGTTATGTGTGTATGTATGTTATATATTACTGGGCGTAGTGCATTTTTAGTCTTCAAATATGTGGGTGTTGGGTATTACGTACACACACGTATGGTGCAGGTATTGGGATGAGGAGTTAAAACTCTTTCAGTGGCCATAGTTTGGTTGTCTAATTGCTATGCTATGCAAAAAAGTCTGCTTTTTATGTGCAGGGGGCTAGTTTTTGCATGAATAATTTAAATTCAAATTGAAAAAGTCCGTATGCCCACATTTTAGGATTTAATCTTTTTGGCAATCTGAAAGAAAAAAAAAGTTAACCCAGGCTAAATAGCTTGGTTATCCGGCCGTATATATTTTATATGCCATCATACCCTGCAATAAGAAGATTATGATGTTTAAAATCAGGCTTACGGATGTATTTTCCACTTTTTAAGCCAGAAAACCCTCCAAATTGTTAGGCCTAAATTCTTTAATCTCCCTGCTTAGGCCAAAAGGTTAGCTCAGGATAAAAAAAAAAAAAAAAAAAGAGCCACCATTTCCACCATAAAGAGGGGCTGCGGGATGTTTCGGGAAGTGATGGCCTGGTTGTGTTGCTCCCAGGGGAGAAACAGTGCTCAGGGTGGACTGTGGGGCTGTGGGAGAGCTGGTCCGGGAGCACCTGTCCTGAGCACTCTGTGCCCACAGCGGACACCTCTGGGTCCAGTCGGAGGAGGTGCACTGCACCCCTTTCTCCACTGTGAGAGACGAGCAGGGTAAGAGCGGCCCCAGGTCCTTCCCATCGGGGGGCGCCAGGCCCCCCCACACCTTTGGCTCCAGGCCCGTCCTGGGCCTCTTCCTGGCCCTGGCCCTGCCCTTCCATCTCTGCTTGGTACCCAGTGCTGATAAACTTACTCAAAACTATTTGTGACAGCAACTTCCCCTGTTACTCTATTTGCAGTTTAACAGAAAGGCTTTGATGTTTGGACCAGATGGGTTAAAGAAATGTGGGGATTTCAGTGCCAGAGAGGGCTGCCTGGAAAAGCAGGGTTGGGGCAGCACACAGCCTCTGTGTACTCTGGGCTTGAGCCTGCCCTGGGGAAGGGGACTGGTGCCCCGGTGTTTAGCCCGAGACAGATCCCCATGGGCTGGGCAAGAGGGGTGCCTCAGGGAAGTCTGAGGGCTGCTGATCCTTGCAAGTCCTCGAGGAGGGTCCAGGGAGCGTGAGCGCCTGCTGCCGCTTGGCCCTGGGGCTTCCCAGTGTTTCCAGCAAGAGTTTCAGAGTTACTGCCTTCCATCCTGTTGAGAGCGGACAATCTCGTCTCAGATCCTCTCCCACCTAAGAGGTCCGCACACCTGCAGAGAGAGGGGCAGTCACCCCCGTCCTCAGCCCTCTGTCTCTGTCACCTGGAGGTGTCACACAGATCCTGGTACAGGGAGAGTTCTTCCTTCTAGAAGAACGAGGCTGGACTTGGGGGATTTCAGCCCCAGTGCGGTCTGTTTCTCTTTTGTGGGCTTTTCTCACGCCCCGTGAAAATGTGCTCCCAGCGACGGGCTGTGTCTGCTTTTCTGAGAAGCAGCAGCTCGGGAGCCACGGCTGTAACCACAGGATTAAGCCTTTATCTCAGGGGCCCTGGGGCCGTGGCCCCTGGTGCCTCCACCGGAAACACAAGCGCGTCCCATCCTCACTTTCGGGGGCCACTGTGATTTAAGGGCTGCTTTGAAGGTCTGGGGGAGAATTCTTCCCTTCTGTGGCCTGCAAGAGCTTGTTCTTCTCCGGCTGTGGCCCCCCGTGCATGGGGACGGTGGTTTCTGTCACAGCCCCAGGCCGCCCACATCCTTTGCCCCAGACCTTGTCCCCACCCCCCCACCGTAGCTCAGACTCCCTGGGGACCAGCTGTGCCCCACCGTCACTCCTGCCCCCCCTGCTCCTCCCTTCCTGGGCACGCACACAGGTGTGTGTGTGCATACGCTCCTACCCCCAGATGTACCTGCGTGTGCACACTCACACGTGTGTGCACACTCACGCGCACTCTCCCTCCTGCTGGCTGTCCTCCTGCCCCCGTCTCTTCCTTCCCAGGCTGACTTCGTCGCTCAGCGGTCTCGGGTCTCTGCTGCACCCCGCTGCCCACGCTCGCTGCCCTGCCCCAGTTCGGCTCCCACTCCCACTGCCACCCCCGTCGCGCTGTCCCAGGTCTCCAGCTGACGGAGCCCCGGGCTGGTGGCCGCTCGCTCTTCCTTAGCCCCCTGGCCGCCCTCCTGCTCTCCCTCTGCTGTTCCTTCTCAGGTCCTGGGCCACCTGCCCCCCTCCTGTCTCTCTGTCCCTGTTGGACTCCTGGAGTCGGTCCTAGGTCCCTTCTCCTCTCACTGGGCACATGCTCCCCTCCTGGGTCTCGTGACCTCCCTTCCCAGCCGCAGACGGCAGAGCCAAGTGCCCACCGACACCCAGGCCATGGGAGGGCTGCAGGACACTGCATCTCGGCACGTCCACAGTTCATCCTCTCTCCCTGTGTCAGCTCGGGTGACATCGGTCTCTCACAGTGCTGGAGGCTGGGCGTCCAAGATCAAGGCGCCGGCAGACCTGGCATTTGGTGAGGCCTGCCTGCTGGTCCACAGACCGAGTTTCTTGCTGTGTGCTCATGTGGCGGAAGGCAAGCAGACTTTCTGGGTCTCTTTCCCGAGGGCACGAATCCTATTCACAAGGGCTCCACACTTATGATCTAATCACCTCCCAAAGGACCCACCTCTTAATACCATGACACTGGGGATTAGGACTTCAACATATGACTTCTGGGGTGACATAAACATTCAGTCGGTCACATTCAGCCCCAGAGAATCGTAGAATGATGCCCATTATGTCAGCAAGGGCAACACCAAAAGACCTGCCCACCCGGATCTTGGCTCTCCCAGGAAATGCCACCATGAGCTTGTCTGTCCTGGACTCTTCATTGCCTTCTGTCCAATCAAAAGGCCCGTCGGTTCCCCTCTTCCTTCTCTTCCTCTGCCTGCACCCCAGGCTGTGCCACTGTGGTCTTTTGCCCAGATTCCAGAAGCACCGAGGCCATCAAGTGCCCTCTCTTCCTTGCCCCTCCAGCCTCCTCTCTGCCCACCTACAGACACTAATCAGACTCTGTCCTCTGGGGCCTTTGGGCCTCTTACTCACCCCTGCCTGGTGAGGGCCCCCTAAAGGTCTCAGGGCAGCTTCATGTCCCCAGATCAGCTTTCTGGGGTCCTCCTAGACTGAGCTGGATATGCTTCCCTCCAGCGCCCCTGGGCCCCTGACCAACCCCAGATCTGTCCTGACCACGCACTTTTGTCCTTCCAGCCCCACCAGCTGCCCCGGCCACCTTTGGAGCCCAGGCGGACAGAGCCTGGCTCACAGCTGGTTGTTGAACCAATAAGCGGGATTCCTGTCAGAATTCATTCCCACCCAAATGCCTCTGAAGTTACCAAACACATGTCATCACTGCATCCTTTTTCTGGGAAATCGTACTTTCTACATGACAAAAAGTGTTGGTGATAAAGTCAAAGCTTTGTGAAAGCAACTTTAAAAAACTGACATTCTTCCTTGGAGGAAAAAAAAAGTGAAATCAGGCAATTTAGTAGTTGCCCTTGTGCATTTGGGTTCATTTTCTTTCATTCATGACCAGAGATCTGGACCTTGGTTCCTGACCCCACAAAGGATGGTCTTTCCAAGGCCTGGGCAGCACCTTATCATTTTGCAAGCCCCATATTGTAAAAGAAGATACCCGTGTCCTAAGAGAAGTGTTTGCCCATCGTCAGCCCTGCTCTCCTCCTCCTCGTCATCTAAGCACCGCGGACTGGGGCCCGAGCACACTCCCTAGCAGATGCTGCACTCAGAGATGTGCTCCCTGAATCCTCACAATGACCCGAGAAATAGCTTTTAGTCCCATATCACAGACAAGGAAACTGAGGCTCAGGTGCCCAATATGCACAGGGAGCAAGTGGTGGGGCTGATGGTCACATCCAGGTGTGACCCCTCCCATGCTGTGGTCTTGACCAGAGGTGTCACTCACCCCCTATCTCTCTTGGGGTTCGCACTCAAGGTTGGTTTCTGGAAGGATGAGTTCCATCTGTAGAGTCTTACTGCTCGTGGAGGGAGCACCACATCATGGGCCAGGCACAGTGCGAGAGACATGAAGGCTGTTCTGGATTTTCAAGGTGCTCGCAGGTCTGGGGGAGGCAGGTGGGCAGCTCATGGTGAGAGGTGGCTGGTCAGGCAGGGCTTTGTGGAGGGAGGGGCTGGAAGGTTGAGGACAGACGGACGAGTACATGTTGCTGAGGTGGGGAGGGGAGAGTGCCCAGGCCCCGCAAGAAGGTGGTGATGGTGACCGACCATCCCCTGGAAGGCCCAGGCACTGTGGTGAGATCCAGCCCCCACTGACCCACTCGTGGCTCCCTGGCAGTGAGTAGCCCCCGAGCCCCCTGTCCTGTACATGGGGGCCAGTCCTGGGTGATGGTCTAGGATGACGGAGTTGAGGATCTGTGTATATCAGGCTCACCTGGGAGCTTGCTCAAAATGCACAGTCCTGTCCCCTCCTCCCCCCAAAATGCACCCCTGGACTTTCTGGCCTAGGAGGCCTTTGGTGCAGCTGGAAACTTGCACTTGAACCAGCTTCCAGGGAGGTGGTGACACAGGTGGTCCCCGGGCCTCACACTGAGGGTGGCCGTCTAGCGGCCTGATCTAAGTTCCCAGGGTGATGCTGAGCCACCCACCCGTGGCCTTTTGGGGCTGTTGGGCTGCATGCACTCCATTGGAAATGAATCCAGTGTTAGCAGCCTGAATGCCTGTTTGTTTTTCTGAAATGCCCCTTTCCCCTTTCTACTGCCTGGGAAGGATGATACCGTTTATTTTAATCTATGTTACAGAATGAAAATATTAAATAATACTAATAAATGTATATGTATAAATATTTTAATGAATCTTGTAAGTAATGTAAATAATATTATAGATGATAATAAGATTTTATGTCTGGGGTGAAGTGGGAGTCTGGGGAGCTGGGAAAAGCTGACTTTGTAGTCACTTGCCATGGGAATGGGGGGGGGCATGCAAAGGGTGGGGGAAGGGAGGATAGGAACAGGAGAGAAAGTGTGTGTTTTGGCTCTGGGGTAAGAAGAGGCCCCTCAGGGTGGGAGAGGAAGGAGGCTGGGATACTGGAATCTCCTTCTTGCACACTCAGAGTTGGGCTGGGACCGCATCATATCTCAGCTGCGTTCCCAGAGCAGGCGTCCCCACCTCATCCCCTCCCCCACCACTGGGTGGGCCAGCTGTGGCCCTGGGGCCAGGGGCTCTTGAAGCCAGTCTCTGTGGTTTGGGCTCTTCTCACCCTCACCTGCCAGGGGGACCAGCCTGGGTCTTTCTCCAGTGCCTAGAGTCCAGAAGTAGAGCCCCCATCTCCGACCCCATCTCTGACCCCTCGACCTGGTACGGCTGCTCCGGCCCTCAGCACCCCCCGGGGGGATGCTCACACCTTTGATTCAGCTCCTCTGCATCCCATTAAGCCCGGTGACAGGCACATCTGCACTCAGCATGCCTTTCTGCAGACCACTGAGTCATTAGCAGAGATGAGATGAGTCCCAGATGTTAAGGAACATGGCAGCGCTCCGTGGACCGCCTTTGGGACAAATAAACATGGGGACGTGTGCACATCAATCGGATACCAGAAGTTTGGCAAGTTGGCTCCCTTATGAAGGGAGAAGCTGGTGACATTTAGGGGGCTGGCGCATGGCAGTGAGGAGAAGGGAATGTGTGTTTATCCAAAGTATCTCAAGGGTGATTGCTGACTTCTTGAAGGAAGGGAGTTGGATCGGCCTCAATGTCGTTGACGGTGGATGGCTTACTCTCACCCTAGAGCCTCTGGTCCTGGGTGAAGTGTCTGGCCTCTGAAATGCGGAGCTTGTTGTGCTCCTGGCCTTCCCATGTGCAGTCATAGATCTTTAAAAAAAAAAAAAAAGAAAGAAAATGTAACTGCTCTTCGTGTCATACCAGATAATAAATGGCTTTGAGGAAAGCGATGGAAAAATAGTGATAAATTACACACACCTAGGATTCTGAGAAAAGAAGAAATGTTTTTGCAAAATTTAGTTAAACTTTTGCACTAGAAGTTTATTCAAGATAACCACCTTAGGGGGGCCTGGGTGGCTCAGTCGTTGGGCGTCTGCCTTCGGCTCAGGTCATGATCCCAGGGTCCTGGGGTCGAGCCCTGCATCGGGCTCCCTGCTCAGCGGGAAGCCTGCTTCTCCCTCTCCCACTCCCCCTGCTTGTGTTCCCTCTCTCGCTATATCTCTCTCTGTCAAATAAATAAATAAAATCTTTAAAAAAAAAGATAACCACCTTAGTAACTGCACTGTCTATGAATAACATGATTCATTGCACATCGAAATGTTTCACAATTTGGTCAGGTGACCTGCTCAAGCCAAAACAAAGATGAAAGTTAAGAAGAGGCCATGGTTTTTCTCTCATGGATATGTTAAGGATTTAATCAAGGTAAAGTGGACCAGGCCAGTGATTGTGACATTGAGTAAACCAAGATGCCCAGGGAGGCTGCTATCTACACTTTGGGCACATTTTGTATTTTCTGAATGAAGACGAACACTGCACTGTGATTTCTCTTTCCCCCGCCGGGCAGGGGCGTCCTGTTCATGTGACCGGGTTGTGCATGAAGTCATGGTCTGTGTTCACACACCTATGTTTAGATTACAGTTTTATTAAAACAAAATCTCTCAAGATTGCAACCTACAGAAATAATAGGACTGAAATCAGCTTCTTTTATAGATCTGCTCTCTGTGACTCTCGGTAAAAAATTCTTAGAGGACGTTTCATTTAATGCTTAATTTGTTGAATGGAGGAAGGACACTGGTATCATCTTGAAAATCTTTTTCTTTATTCAGTTATAAGTCTCATTCATTGGTTTGTTCAACATTTGTGAATTTAAATATTCAAGAAGGACCAGAAGCAGCTAGCCACCAAGATTTGCAGCTCAGAAAAGATAATCCTTCATTGATTTTCTTCTTTTTCATTTACCCATTCGTGTCTTCAACAACTTGTCTTTGATGAATGAGACGCGCTGTCTGCTCCGTGTCCTCTGGATCCTCACAGCCTGTTGGTGACACTCCTAAGGCAGTGCTTGCAACAGTGTGTGCTAGCCAAGGGCCCTGCAAGGTCCAAGGGGACAGGGCTGGCAGTGAGGGATCCCGCAGAGCGAAGGCGCAGGTGTCGGGAAGGCGCAGACAGACCTGGATTGGGGAGTAATGAGGGGGAAGACTGTGTGTGAGATCATCCTTGAGCCTGGCAGTTAAGAAAGAAAAAGAAGTTGTTTAAAACCTTGGTGATCATCATAATCATACTCTTTAGTCCTGAAAAGATGGAAATGTTTAAGGAGATTCTCTCTCTTTGGATGAAAAGATTTTTCTCTGTAGGGAAATGTCTTGGCTGGTCCAAAGGGGCCCCTTCTGCCACTCCCACCTAGTGGTGTTTAAGTAACTAGAAGAGAGGGAACACATCGGTACGATCCTGGGGCAACGTCCCCCGAGAGTCTGGTCTGAGTCGCATCTTCACGGATAGACTTGAGATCCCCATCAAGCATCGTTCACCCTTGATCTTCCAACTCTTTTCCCCCTGCCGGTGTATATTTACACCTTGTTTACTGTATTCTCCCATTTAAAAGTATGTGGTCATGACAGAGAAATTTAAAACTATGGGAAAATGGAAAGAGCAGCCTCCCCATGTAGCAATAACTAGTATTAATATTTTGGTGCTTATTTGTTTTTCCAATCTTTTCCCAAATTATTTTCCTTTTCACACCTATGATCATATGCTATGTATACACAATCTTATATCCCGCTATTTTATTTTTTTAATATCATAAATATTTTATCCCATTCATGACAAGTATTTTGTGATATGAAGTAATCGTCATGTACTTAACTCTGCCCCCCACTCCTTATGGGATACAAAGTGTTTTCAATGTTTTCCTAATATAAGCAATACTATCCTAGACATCTTCTTGTGGAAAACTCCATATTTAGGGATAGATATTCTTTGGGAGTGGAGAACAGAAATGGAATTGCTGAGTCAGAAAACATAAACGTTATTAACATTTTTAGTACAGATCACCACACGCATCTCCCCTGCCCGTCTCCGTCAGGAATGAGGATGCCCGGCTCACAGAAACCAGGGGCCACAAGGAAAATCCAATCAGCTCACCACCAACTGACAAACAAACAAACACAAACTTTTACAGAGTGGAAAGATGCACTTTTTATGTTTAAGTTCCATGAAGACAGACATCTGTTTTTGTTTTGTTTTGTTTTGTTTTCATGGGTGCATCCCAATCAGCTGCAACTAGCCAGAGCTGGGCCCAAGGAATATTGGTAAGAATAGAATAGATTTTCCAAAGTGTCCCTTTATCCAGGTGAGGAGGCACAGGGCCTCTTGCTTGATATTCTTGGATCGGGATCAAGACGGCCCTTGGATCAGGATCAAGACATATTGCAGGTAGGGCTTCACTGAAAAACTCGAATGCAGGCTTTATGTCGGCTCCCGGAGCAAGTATTTCTGAAACAGAGCCTTACTTCCTGTTTCTGGACGCGTCTTGTTAAGGTTCATCCAAGATGCTTTCGTGGTGGATCCCTGAGGCCAGGTGATATTCTTAGAATCTTGTTGCTGGCAGAGGAAGGAACAGAGCTCAGAGAAGGGGGGTTTCAATGCCTTTGGCCCCAGGTGGCAGAGACAGCTCCAAACCTTGCTGACGGTCCAGAGATCCAGAGCAGGGACTCTCCAGGAGGTAGGTCTGTGGGGCAAGGCCAGCCCTGCCCAGGTCCATCCAGGCTCCCAGTCACCGATACACACGCTCTTTATGAGGGGCGTCTCTCTTTGGTGGCTTGTCCTTCACTCCCTGGTTCTTCTCACAGCTCCCACTGTCCTCCAGCCTCAGTGGAAATGTCCGCACCTCGGTAAAAAGGCCTCCTTTCTGGTCTCAGGCATGGCCCAAGCACACAGACGCCTCCCCTACGGCCCATATCTTGTTGTGCTGCAAATGTCCAATTGCAAGTCTGATGTCTCCTTGCACGTGAGACCTGAGCACCGACCCAGAGAATGATTGTGTCAAGCTAGCACGCAGGTGAGCAGCTGGGGCCCCCAAGCCACGGTCTACCTTGCTCCCCTTGTGATCGCCCAGAAGGAAAGGCTAGGCCAAGCCAGAACTTTCTGTGTTTTGTTTTTTTGCTATTTACATAAACTGTAAATTTTTTTTTTTTTTTACATAACAAAATGAAAATAAAGGGTAAGTTATAAATGCCACCTCTTAATAGGACAGCAGTTAAATTGGAGCTGTACATCATTGACCACTATGAAAAACTACTTTCATAATTGTTTTAATTTTCTCTCTTGGTGTTATGAAGACCTTTATTACACACAGTTTTATATTAGCACCTTTATTTGTAATGAAATGAGGGCTGGAATAAAATTGAGGTTAAAACATGGCCTTGCTTCCAAGGGCGACAAGTAGAGGTAAGCGCTCCTCCAAAGGAAGTAAACACAGGCTGGACCCTCTGCAAAGCTGGGCTCGCTACACCCCTCCTTCTTTCTGTTGGCTCCCTTCCTCCTCTCGAATGTTTCAGAACACTTAATTTATGCATGCCATAATCGTAAACAGCAGAAAGATGTAACCACAAATGCAATCTGTTGATGCTTCAATTTTCAGGGGGGGAATATTTGCTCATGAAAACCTCCTCCTGAGTTTTTTTTCTAGTCATGACAAAAAGGCTTGCTTTTTGCTGAAAGCCAAAGAAGATTTTGTCCCTTGAAAAACCACAGTTTCAAAGTTTTTAAATTTTAGCCGTCAAAGTCAGCAGATCGTTGGATTTCCAAGATTTTTTTTTTTTAATCTCTATTTCCTTCATTTTCAGCAGGAAAGTTTTACATTGCACTGCATTTTGGGGGGAAATTTTTAGCAATTGGGAAATAGCAGCACATACATTGTGTGTGTGTTTGTGTGTGTGTGAGAGAGAGAGAAGGGGGGGTGGGGGCGCCTGCGGGTGGGTCTGGAAGTTCATTTTCAAAGTGATCTCCCTTTTGGAATGAAAGTCAGGGGAGCCATTGCTAAGGAAACATTTCCCTACTAAGTGGGCGTCAGGTGGCGGTGATCATTCCTGCGCTGTTTTGTGGCCGCGTTAGAGAACTCACTTTTATGTTACGTAGACTCTTCCCCGAGTCCTGTACCTGGAGACAGGGCAGTACAAAGCCATCTGGCATTTGGCAAAGATTTCAAACAACCTCGTGTTCCCCAAATGGAGTGGATGAATATTGGAACCGCAGAGAAACTAAGACACTCGAGATCATTATTTGAGGTCAGGAGGTTTCCTGCTAAAAATCTCCCACTTAAACCCAAGGGGACTGAACTCAAAGCGTTTTTATCAGAAGGCTCTGGAGTCCGGGGTATGCTTTGACTGCTGGTGTAAGGCTTTTGACCTGTGAAATTCCAGAGCTGGCGTTTGAACTGAAGCTTTAAGGCTGCATGTGCTGGTGTGGGTGAATTTAAAGAAGTCGCTTGTGTATTTTCAAGTGCATTGTGGAAGGGGCTCCTCGTGCTTATAAATCACGTTACCTTTTCAAAGTGTTGGCATCATCACCCTTCCTTATAACAAACTTGGAGCCAGAGGGGCACCGTTGTTTTGTTAAACAGACAAATTGCCGCCGAACTAAAGTCGAGTGCTGACTTGAATATTGTTTGTGAATTAAGAAACGAGGTGTGACCCAGATGTCTTGGGACTTGTAAATGGATTCTAACCCACCCCCAGAGGAAGAGTCTGAAGCTGGCTTTGAGGAGAGGGGGCCCCTCTGGCCCAAAGGCTGGCAAGGTGGCGGCTTTCAAAAGGGAAAACACTTATTTAGATGTGTAGGCTTTAGTAAATATTAAAAAAAAAAACAACAACAACCAAACAAACCCACAAAACCTCGTGATTTTGGAGGCATGCCTCAGACAGTTTTGCTCCTCCCAGTTGGTGGCCGTAATCCTAATGTAAATAATTACTGAATGGGACTTTAATTTTTTGCTGGTTGTGAATTAATAGGATTGCAGCTCTGTTATGAATGAAAGAAACTATGATTGATTAGACTCCTGATCAAAACGAGATCAATAACTTGTTCCTGTGCTATTGATCTGGACAGTCAAAGAGGTTGGATGTGGGTTCAACCCCCATGGATGCTTCTAGTAAGCTCCGTTTGGGCTCCTTTAGAGGCTCACTCTTGTCATGCCTTTAGTCCTGTCCCTATTGTCCCTTCATTCACATTTAAGATCATAAGGACAATTCCTTTGGTGGAGGAAAACTGTTTCCAAATCAAGAGCATGGACTTCCAGCTTGCAGGAGATGAAGCCAGAACTTATGCAACTTTCACGAAATCTCTGCCCCACGTTGTCTCAGAAAGGGCATAGCTGTGCAGAGCATGCTGTTCAAAACTCCATTTTAGGATCGAGCCTGGATTCCGGGGGACCTGGGACGGGCTGTTTCATCTGGCTCCATTCTGGGCCGCCAATACCTATTTTGGATTATCAGACGATATTTATCTTCCTCTTTCTTTATTTTTAATCCAGAGCAGTTTTACAAATCAAATGCCTGATTGTGATGTGCATTAACATGTAGCATTAATAATATGATTCTTCCGGTTTTTTGTTTTCAGAGGATCTCTGCATCTCAGATATTTATAACCTTCTCTACTTCGGGAGATGCAGGCGAATAGGTTGGAGCAAAGTCTGGTGAGGTGGCCAGCCAGGGCAGGCCCAGAGCAGTGGGAGCTCGGCGTGACCTCTGATCAGGGGGCTGTGGGGCTTTAGGTAAAAGTAGCCACTGGGGTCTGTGACTACCAGGCCGTCTTCTCTGCTCTCTTCTTTGCTCGCCCCTGCAGGTGACAAGAAAAAGCCGAGCTGGCATCGTGTGAACGCGGCCCAGCTGACCCTCTAGATTTGGTCTGAACCAAACACCAGGCAGGGCAAGAAGGTTGGGAACCCTCTGGAATAGATTTCCTGACACCCAGCCAGGCCTTTGTTGGTGTATCTTAACTGTGATTGGATTGGGAGGAATTTACCACTTCCGGAAAACGTTCTGAGATGTCCTCTGTACGGGATGGGTGGTTTGGCTTCTAGAATTTTCTCTCTGGCCCTGTTTTTGCTCCTGCTGTGCACATCCTTCCGCTGCCAAGGATGACGGTGCCCCTTCAGGATTTCACCTTTTTGTCCTCAAAACCGTCTGATCCACACAATTACCCATCGTGTGGGCATTTGTCTGTTTACTGTAATGAAGACCACCGGATTTGTAATTGTCTATTAAGTGGTCTACTGAAAAGTGTCATAACTAGACGGACCTCAGCAACAATAATTTGGCTTTTCAATGCTTCACGGGCTCCTCTCCTCACCTGGTTTGCAGCACTTTTTGCGAATGTAGCTTAAAGCCTTCTTTCTTTTTTAAATCTCATAACCTGAAGCTCTTCTGGTGATTCTCTACCCCCCACCCACCCTCAGAATTCAAATCTCCGTTTCCCGGGATGTGGAGGCAGTCCCTCTTGCCTTTCCACCTGCTGTCTTTCCCAGAAGCGGGGGCCAGCTCTCTCATCTGCTGACTGGTCGGTTCTCCTCCTGGCTGATCACCTCTGCTTTTGTCCTGTTCTCGCGTCTGGGGGCTCTAGCTTCTCCAGGGTTCCCTTTGAGCCCTGTCTCATCTCTTCTGTTTGCTTCTTTGCTACATTTATCCCCATTCTCCTTATTTGGATGGACGTTCTTGAAGGGTTTATTTCGTGGGCTCACCACTGCCCCATGATGCAGAAAATCTACCTAGAGTCTTCTTTTACACTTACCCAGGCCCTCAATTTGAGCGTTAGAAGGCTGTTCTCCACATGTAGCTTGCCGTCCACTGGTGCCTGCAATAAGCTTTCTGACGATATGCTGATGTCCATTTAAAAATTAGTATTTAGAAATTTGTTTTATATTTTATAAGTAAAACTAGCTCATCACATCCAGGATTTCACAGATGAGGCTAAAATAGATTGTTGATTTAAAAAACCACCGTAGGGGAAAAGAACTAGTGAATAATGATAGGGGAGTGGACTCATCTCACCTGTGAGGGTGGCGGAGGGCTGGCCTCAGGTGGGCTCTCCAACCAGCACCCTCAGTGGCCAACTGAGGGGAAGCAGGGTCTGGGAGGGAGGGAATGGGCTCGCTTCTAATGACCTAAACTCTGAAGAGTGTCCCTGGTGCTCTCTAAAAATGAAGGTAGCTAGCTAGCTAGCTGCCTTGTGGAACCCCAGGGGCCATCCTTCCAGTTGTTTTCTGAGTGAGAGGAGTTGCCTGGAGCCCAGTGAGGTGGACCCATTAGAGGACACATGCTGGTGTCCTGGCGGGCTCAGGGGGCTGCTGGGCACGCACCCTGACAGCCTTCCCAGGACAGTCTGCTTGGAAAGTGAATGCCAGGGATAAGGAGTCGGTCTGGATCTCCCCCTCTTTCCTCACTGTGCTGTCACACTAATAACAGCCCTATCTGACACCACTGTCCTAGCTTCTCCCACTCATTTGTTTCTCCTGCCATTGAGTGCCATCCATCCTACCCATGATGGAAGGATGGTTTATGGAGATATTCATTTGTGCTTGGCTTAATTTTTTCCCTTCAACCCCCTACCCACTAAATAAGCCAGGGTGTTCCAGACCCTGTTGGGGACCTAACAGCTAGACTTCTTTCTTACGAACAGAACCCTGAATTTTGGAGGTCCAGTTCCAGAGGGTGAATGTGATCTGTGTAAGCCGTTCTTGGTAATTTTGTTCACCTTTGTTAGTGATTGGTGTTTAGACTACCATGTGATCTAGTTCTGGCCAATAAAAGCTATGGTAAGTCTTCAAGGGGCTTCTAGGAAAGTTTTCATTTGTTAATAAGAGAAAGAAGAGTGAGGAGAAATTCCTCCTGCTTGGGACACTGTGGTATAAGGTGTGATATTTGGCACTATGCCCACCATTTTGCCACCATGAGGGGAAACACGGACAGTTCCTTCAAGACGAATGAGAAAGTATTAAGGGGGCCTAAGTCTTCATACACTATTGAGTCATCACAGAAGCATTTGGAGTTCCTCTGGTGATCTTGTGAGATGAGATAGTTAATGCTTTTATTACTTGTATCACTATTTTTTTTTTTTTTTTTTTTTGTCAAATTTCTTCTAAATGACTCACAGGCACTTTTACTCTCACATGCCCTAGAAGTTATTTTGTTCTGACCAAGGGGAAAGTTAGCTGCACACTCTACTTATCCTGGCTTTTGCTTTCCAAAACCTGAGCTCCTGAAGAGTTTATACCGGGGAGGAGGAGAGAGCTAATAGTTGCTGACAAAGGTGCCAGTTCTTCAGAGGTGGAACTCTCCAGGGTTTACTCAGGAAGACTAGTCCCTGGGACTGGGTCTGCCAACCACACCGGGTTTCCTGCCCCATTCCTGCCTCCACGGGAACCCCTGGGTTCAAATGATGAGGATACCTGAGAAGCCTGTGATAGGCTGGGGATGGCCTGGAGATGCAAGACCTTTGCCCATTTTCTGGACACCCCAGAAGCCCCTGTACCCCTACGTTAACTGAAGGAAGGACGGGAGCTCCCAGGTAATGGCTGAGATAGAATTCCTGCCAGTCTAGTAGGAGGGATGCTAGGAGTCGGATTTAATTTGATTTTAAGGAAATCCTGAGCCTGTGGAGCAAGATCCATTCCTGCCTTACCATATTGTGCATCTTGCCACACTCTGCTCAAAATCTATCTGGCCTGAAAGCTGAATTCTTCTGAGTGTGCTTAAATGGGGAAGATGCCAAAGAGGACTGGCCAAAGACAAGCTAGGGTCTGAGTAGCTGCACTGTATTTTGTGATGGTCAGCCAGCCCTTCTTCTGATACAATTGCCATTGGGGATTGCCCAAGTCATGGGGCCTTGGGGAATTCCTTCTAGTTAGAGCCCCAAGGACAATGACTTTGCTGGTCTTTCTTTTTGTATGAGGATACCATTCATTATAAGTCCTATTTTGAGTGTGCTAATTCAGCATTTTAAGGTGTTACTCTCTGGTATCCCCTGATGTCACCCACTTGGAATAGAATATCAATTGGTATACTTCCCTTACTCTTTAATGTCTTTCTCTTAATACATTTATTGTAGTTCATGGCATAATTTTTTTCCCCAAATGACTGGGTTTTTTCTTGATGAAAATTTCTAGCCCTGCAACTGGGTTTCTTTTCCTGAATTACATTTTTTAAATAAACTTTTTTTGTGGAATAATTTTAGATTTACAGAGAAATTGCAAAGATAGCACAGACGGTTCCTGTCTACCCTTCCGCCAGGTCCCCTCACGTTAACATCATCTTATATGACCCAGGGCATGTTTGTCGCCACTAAGAAGGTAACACTGTCACATTACTGTTAGCTAAAAAACAGATTTTATTCAGGTTTTCCCACCTTTTTCCCCTGCGAATGTCCTTTTTCTGTTTTAGGATCCAAACCAGGATCCCACGTGGTATTGACACTAAGTTAATTAACAGTTAATTCTGTTTTTGAGATAGTTGTTTCTTCTTTCCCACCCTGTAACACACAACTTTCAGGAACCTATCATGTTCCTCTCATGGCCACCAAATGCCATTCCTGTCATTGAATAAAGAAGTCATATTGGATAATATTTATTTAATAAAGTTCCCAGTTTCTACACAGTATCTGCAGAGCTCGTAAAACTTTGATGAAATTTAAAGACAGACTGGGCCATGAGCCAGATCATCAATGTGGCTTCAAAATATGATTTGGTGAAAAATATTCCCCAGAGAGCACTGTGGAAGGGAGTACATATAAACCCTCATGAGTTAAAATATTTTTTCTTTGCCTGCAAATTTGGTAATTTCCATTTTCCTCCTTGTTTATGGGCAGAAAGTTTAGGAGGCAAATGGCTTTGTATTTTTATCCTTTCTGTGAAAAGATTAGCATTTGCTGCCTTTAAAATGCTCTTAATAGTTTTTAATATCCATAGACTTTCATATATGATTGTCTAAGTAATCCAATTGGGAAATTAATTGCTTGATCTTGTAAGTTTCTAAGTACAAGACATGGAAGGGATATCAGAATGTAATTCTGTTTGATGGTATCTTGAGATAGACTCACTCTTGGAATTGATTTTTGGGTCCATAGGCACCAGCTGTGATATCATGTACAATTGGGGAAGGCCGACCTTGCCTTTTGGTACTATATGCCCGCATTTACACCGTGTCTACATTTGGCTTTGTAAAATCGTAAAACAAAATTACAAAGTGAACAAGAGTTCCATAATCAATTATTTTGTCTTTGTGACACCATGTCTGACCCGTGAGATCCTTTTCTCACCCAATTGCCTATGTTTTCTTAGAGTCACGCACATACTATTATTACTTCAGCATCGTAATGGAGACCTCCCTGGGTACCACTCTGCGTGGGGATCTAGGTCAGTCCCATCCTGAGAGCTATGAATAACACGGCACCAGCCCCCATATTTGAGTACTCCTGTGTTATTTTCCCTGGCTTTCAATTTTCCCCTCAACTTATATTCTCTTTAAGAGGTAGATACGGTCTTCACGCAGTGGGTATTTGACTCTAGGTTAGATTAGTTTCCTCTTCATGCCTTTGGAGACCCCGATCCTTTAAAAGCCACCTCCTTCTGTGAGCTTTCTGAACTACCCGCTTTGGATAAAACCTCTCCCTCTTCAAATCCCCGTAGACCTAAAATCAGACTTGTTCATTTCTCATGAATCACAAACTTCTTTGGTGGGGTTTTCATTTTCCTCCAGATGTAGATCGTTTTGCTCCAATCCCCCAACCCACTTCTTCTGGCCTCATAGCTTGCAAGACTGACAGAAGCTGATGGATGTTTTGTGCATGTTCTGTAGCTAGTGAAGGACATCATTTCTGGAACATCTTCTGGGCATCAGACATCACCCAGACCTGCATGGATCTCATGAATCCTCCCATAACCCTGTAAGACCGTTTCTACTATTCCCCCCATTTTGCCTGAGAGCAAATCAGGAACTGAAATGGTTGCTTTGAGCCACGTGGCTAGTCAGGAAGCCAGAACTGGACCCGCTTATGTTAGGACTCCAGAGTCAGAAGTAAACTTTTCTCCCAGGAGCAGACCTAGGCCCAGCGCCCAGGGAACATGCTATACACACTTTTAGCTTTATCAATCTCATGCCCTTTCTTCAGCAAGGAAGAATTCACTCTTCTAAAGCACATTATGGCTGCATAATACAGTCTCTAGTATATTGTTTAACTGCCCCCTGATCTTTGAGTGACTTTATTATATTACCTACTGTCATTCTTACATTCTGAAATTGATTTTGGAGCCATTAAGTCTTTACTTGGAACAGAATAATATGATGTTTCAATGTTGCCAAGATCTCTCCATCCTGCACAGGCAAAGAGGAAACTCTCCAAGCTCTTGGAAGTTTCCTGATCATTTTCCCTAGTGACATCGGGGAGCTAGGACCGCCACCCTTCTTGGCCCCTATGCCTGGGTTGTGGCCCCTGCACAGAGCAGAGTCCCTGAAGCTGCCTTTGAATATGGGTTTCCCTAGAGGTGGGTGACTGCATCTATCTGCTTGTGGTGTGGGGCAGCAGGATTTTCTCGGGGGTTTGTGTGGACATTTCTGGAGGCATGGGGCCATAGGAGGACGAGCCATTGGCTTGGCTGAAGGGCAAAGTATTCTTCCGGTCTCTGATTCTCATGCGGGGGTGGTGCTCTAAGGTGGGTCAGCCTGAGCCTTGGTCCTTCCAGACTTGACCGTTCCCAGGTCTCTTTTCATTTGGACCAAGCTAAGTCTGAGTGTTGTGGATGGTTGGGTAACACTCATCGGGGCTTGGCTTCCTTGCACTTTATGGGAAAACATCAGATGCCTTTGGAAGCATGAGGAGGGCACCGGCTGCATCTCAGGGAGGCACAAGGTGGTAGAGAATTAATTAAGGTCATCTTAACCTTCTCTTGTACCCCGATCTAGAGCCTGATATGTCTTGGTAATAGAATTAACTGGCTCTTTGTGGTCATTGCCATCTCCCCCATTGACATAGACGTGCCTGGTGGGTCCTGGAGGTCATTCTGGAGTGAGGCTGGCAGCTTCTCTGACTGTGAGCATCAGGCAGGCACGGACCTCTGGGGTTGCCCCGGGTGAGTGATTTCTCCTGTGTCCTCTTTTCTGTGGGATAGAAGGAAATTTATTCCCTCCTCCCTCTGTCTCCTTCCCTTCAACTACTCATGCCCTGTTAGCTGAGCTTGGCACTGACTAAAGTGGGGTCATGTCCCACAGACTGCACCAGCCAGGGGAGAAGGGGGGCCTCCCAGAGGGTCATCCCCTTTACAGAAAAGCCACTGCCTATCCCAGCTGGTATTTTGCCTTAGCAAACTGTGCATTCCTGTTTAGGAATCTACCTCCAAAAGGAGTTGCCTGGTGTGAGCCTCGTTGCTCACGGCAGAGGGCTGGCCACATTATTCTTCGTTTTGCTCTGGTGACATGGCCAAAGTGAACACTGGAGTAAAAATCATTCCTTATGTCTGTCAAGCACTTTGAACTGTTTCAAAGCCTTTTTAGGCCTATTATTTTATTTGATCTTCCTAACATCCCCCAGACATCAAGTCCCGGAGAGGTTAATTGACCTTCCTGGGGTCACAAGCGGGATTGGAGCGAGAACATGGTCTCCCCACTGCTTGCCCCTGCCCTCACCTCTGGAAGGACTGGGTCACTGCCATGCAGTCTGGGGGACTCACTAAGACACTTTCTGGTAGCCAGCAGTCGTGGAGGCTGGGAAGTCAGCCCAGTGTTTCCTAGGAGCTCCACAGCGAGAGCCCACAGCGGGCCCCTCATTTCTGGAGGGTCACTCCCAGGTCACAGCCTTGGCTGCCTGGGGACGTTTCTGCAGTGAGTGGCAGGTGCTTCACGGGTGGGTCCTGGAGGCTCAGGCTGTGAGTGGAAGAAGTCTGTGTCCCCTCCTCTGCCTGTCCCCTTCCTGCCTCTCACCTACTCCACTCTTGGGAGCACATGTTGCTTCCCTCAGGGAAAGGGCACAGCGTGCAGGAGGATCTGTGGTCAGGGACCGGGGCTGCTGAGCCAGCAGGGGTGGAGGGAACAGCGTGGGGTTTGGGTGGCAGGTATTCCAGCGGGAAGAATCGAGAGCATGAAGCAAAAATGAAATATGCATGCAAAACGTGAACTAGGAGGGATCCTGGGGCCTCATTTGCCTAGTGTCACGCTAATAAGGTGAGACGTCAGGATGATGGGTGCTGAGCATCAGAAATGAGTCTCTGGCATCCGGGGAGGCGAGACCCAGCGGGCTACCCCAGCCAAGGGAGGCGGGCCGCCCAGCACCACTGCCCACTCCCCACAGCCCCCCCCCCCCACCCCGCCCGCGGCTGCCAGGGGCGCCTGCGCAAAGCCCCTCCTCCAGGAGCCCAGTGAGTGTGCCCCGAGGCTGCCGGAGAGCCGGCTCTGCTCCCAGGGCCCGCCACGTGGCGGCAGCAGCTCTGGATGTTTCTGACCACCAGCCACTCTGCATCCGATACAGGGGCAGAAAAAAACTTGCCTATTAACAGACAACATCTCACATTTGAAACAGTTTAGGAGAGAAATCCTCATTTAACATTAGTCCAAAGTTTCCATTTATATTCATATTCCGATTCATCTCTAGAAAATAATCCATATAGGTAAGACTCGGGCGAAAGTAATTGATAAAGAATAGAAATCACAGCCAGCGTGGAATAACCCTCACAAAATCACAGTATGTGGCCGATTTTCTGAGCGGATGAAACTGGGCTTCTAGTTGATGGTGGGAGTATCTGAGCTAAATTAAGTCATGAAAGAAGATAATACAATGTACCGTCATTTTAAAGTAATTTAATCACGAAAACTAAAAATTTGGAAGAAAACAGATATTTTACTTAATAGAAACCATCTGTACCGTACAGTAGGCAAATTGTATAAAAATGAATAAAACTGTCTCTGGAGGAGAATGGTTCAGGCACCAGCTTATATAATGAAGATGTATATGTGCCTTTTAGCATTTGCATTGTCTATTAGACGAGGTAAATCGCACCAGAGTATAAGGGAAACAGTTACAAATTTTATTACCATCATATGACTGATGACAAATGCAGCAATAGAAATAATGCATTCGAGATGGGGGTCTGTTCCCAACTCCAAATGGCTCTCCGCTCCAGACTGGTCCTGACGGCTAAATCTTTATTGAGCTTTGGGTCACTAGGATCTTTTTTGTCTAGTTACTATTGCTTTAGTGGCTGGTACCCACAAGGACCATCTTTTAACTTGTTTAGGGCTCCAAGTGTGTTACTTGATTTGATTTGGCACCACCGGGGAAGGAGCTAATTTAAACACGTCTGGAGTGGCTTTCACGCTGGACTTTTGGCTGGAAGGATCCAGGCGGATGATCTGAAAAGCGTCCCTTTTCTCCTGTTGACCCTCATCAAAATGCGTTTATTTGACAGGATACTTTTGTTCTCTGTAAGAGGGGCTGGCTCATTCCTCTCTGCAGCTGAAGGTCGAGTGGCCACATTTTTCAAAACAGGCACTTGTTCCTAATCTGCAAATTAACTAAATAATCACAACTGCTAATTATACAGTATCAGGCCTGGAATACATAGGGCTTGAGTAATAATCAGCTTTTTAAATTAAGTTGGTGACAACCACTATTAGCTGCTGTGATTTAATAATCCCAATAAATGTGCACATTTTAAAAAGGGGCTCTTTGTAATTTTTTTCCCCAGCATTTGCAACTGAATCTGTTAATGAAAAGAGAACACAACAGTTTTATGTTACAAATGATGCCATAATAGGTAAATAAAAGGGCTCCTCCAGAAGCTATTAATGATCGAGATGCCGGGAATATGAATTGGAGAGGCGAGGCAGAGCGAGACTCGAAATCAAGTTTCTATTTCTGTTTGTTATGATGAATTAAGGCCAGAAGGAGAATCTGATTCCTTTTGTATATTAAGCATTTTGAGGCAATAAGAAACAGACCCTATTAACAAATATGTAAAGTCAAAATATCTCCCAGAAGATTTAGACTTTGGCAAATTTAGAACAAATGAGATGCAATTTTCTACCTCATATGCTCGCCCGGTTTTACCTAATATTATTATAATGTATTGGCTCAAACGGAGGACCCGCGCCTCCGGGAACTGGGGCGCGAGCCTGGGCGGCAGGTGGGGGCGCCTGGAGGGTCCGGCCCTTCCCCCGCCCCGCCGTCGGCAGCCAGCTCGCGCGTCCTGGGTCCTGGGGCGCGGGGGCGCGCGCAGCTGGGCTAGGGAGGCTCCGGCGGGGCTGGCGGGGACCCTCACAGGCCAACTGGCGCCCTCCTCCTGCCTATCTCCCCACTGCTGATGGCTCTGTTTTTTTCTAGTGGTCAATTGAAATTTTATGGCTAAGTTATTTAAAAGAGACTCTAGAAGAACGAAATGAGGGAAGGATGATGGAAATGCTGCCTGTCTTTTACAATAATTACTCTTGATAGCAATTTGAACTAATTTGCATTAAAAACACCCATTTAACCAATCTGCTGAAAAGGGCGACTTCACGTACGTATACTGTTTTGTAAGACCTCAGGATTCTTTTTTTTTTCCCCTCCGAATAGAAATTCAGTTTAAATTAGGGAAGTAGCAGAGGGCATTGTAAATGCGTATCCCTGCCTAGGCTGGGGCCCGGCGCGTTTGGAACTACCTGAACCGCGGTAGGGAGATTGCATTTCATGGCAAAATGGGCTCATTTCTCCTGATTGGTCCTTCCTACCCGCAGCAACTTTAAAAGGAGAGGGCAAAGGTCGGAGGCAGGATTCCAGGCTCTGTTCTCTTCTTAGCAGGACCCTGGACAAAATCTTCTCGTCTTCCTGTCTCTGGCTTGTTTTACATCAGAGCAGGGAACGTATTCACAAAATGCCTTAGTCTCCCTCTGCAAGGCCTTCAGAATATGTATGCGTGTGTAATCTGAGCGGCTATTATTAGTAATCAGACATCCATGGGCTTCGGTGGGGTGTAACTGCCCCCTGCATTAGGACAACAAAGCACGATGCTCTGTTCCACCCCCAGGACGGATGGGCGGCTGGGCTCCGGGGGGCACTGGACGGCAGCTCCCTGTCATTCAAGTGACAGCGCAAGCCAAGCCGAGTGTGGACAGTCCCCACTCCATCTCCCTCGCTTTGTGTCCCTGGTGCTCTAACTCCCGCCTCCCCAGCATGCTTATTTCCAAACAAGCCATGTCGGTCCCAGTCTGGCTGTCTAGGTAGTGACCATTTGGACACTCACTGCTTCTCCTTTAGTTTCTTCCTTTCTGCCACTTTGATTTGTTTTGTTACTTGAAAGCATTTAAACCTAAAACTCAGAGAGGGGAAGAGCTAAAATTCAAAGCAGGCATTTCTGCCGGGCTGTCGGCTAAGTCCCAGGCTTTGTGGGCAGGAGGTGGAAAACAGTGTCAGGAGGTCACCGAGCTAGATTTCGAAGAGCCTCCAGTCCCTCGAGTTACAGATGGAGAAACTGAGGCCCCCCAAGGACAGGTGTGCACCCAAGGGAAGCCAGTGGGAAGCCTGGGCATTTTCCAGTGTGTTCCTTTATTTGTGTCAATCCTTAAAGTGACCACGTTCTCTGTACCCATAATTCGCACACTCTGAATGTGGCACAGAATTTTTGGGATCAGAAGTTATGGCCAAACTCGGCTCAAAGCCAAGTGCAGACTATCTTGTCCTTTCCCCTGGCTTTGTTCTTACCCTGGCCTTTCCAACCCCCTCCTCCTCCCTGTCCTTCTTCCTTGCCTTTCTTTTCTGGGCCGGCTCCAGGCTTGCGTTCCCTTAAGCTGACCTTCTGATTTGTGGTTCCCTGCCACGGAGAGTTCACAACCCTGCCAGTGGGCTGGACAGGAAGCCGAGCCCCATGGGAAGGGTGCATGGGGGTGCCGTCTTGCGGGTGCAGGGTTGGAGGTGGGGTGCGCGGGGTTGCAGCTGTGGCAGGGGCTTCGCTGTGCTCCCCGCCTCCGGCCAGAGAGACTTCTGGCTGTGGCGGGTCCTGCCGAGGCCAGGAAGGTGGCTGGGCCAGAGAGGAAAGAAGAAAGGCAAGGATGGAGGGCCGCTCCTTCTGCCGAGCGGCGGGGAGAGCGGCGCCTTGAGGTTGCTCCATTCGGCCACAAGATGGCACTCTTAAGCTTTACAAGGAGTTGGTTTGCTCCGAGGGTAAAAGCGACATTCCACCCTTCCCCAGCCGCCTCCTCCGGAGAGGCTCACAGGGAGGCAGGAAGAGGGGAGGAGAGCTGGAGGCCTCCTGGACGTTTCCTGGCGCCCACAGCGTGGGGCCCCGCTGTCCCCCTGGGCGGTCAGGGCTCCCAGAGACCCACGGAGCCGCTCCTCTCAAACGCAGGAATTGGCGGTGTGGTCCTCAGCGAGGCCCCTGCAGCTGGATCTCAGGCTTTGTTTCCCGAACAGGCAGAAGCAGTGAGAAGAGCTGGCTCTGACCCACAAAACTCCATCAGGCCTCGCGCACGACAAATGGGCTGCATCCTGCCCTCGGGCCACGATCTGATGGGAGGCCCTGCGTTGGCTCATCCGAGGCTGGTTCAGGGCTGGGCTGGCAGAGGTTCCTCGGGAGGCCTCTGGGTGTCTGGAAAGCCCTGGGTCCCCGGTGCGGGGTGGTGCTGGGTCTGAGCAACCCCAGACCCCTTCTCTCCCAGGCTTTCCCAGGGCCCCAGGCTTCTCCCAGGGCGGGGAGAGTGTGGCCTGGTGCATGCAGGGCCCCCCCGGGGCCACCATTAGGGCCAGCGACGGGGCAGAGCTGGGTGCGCTCGGGAGACGGTGGGGTCAGATGGGCCCCTTGTGATACCTGTGTGACTCAAGAACCAAAGGGAGGGGATCTGGGATGTGTAGGAGGAGCAGGGAGAGCCTGGGCCCAGGGCCACAGGGGATGGTGGGGGGCTGGGGGTGGAAAGCTGCCACCACGGGGGCAGGGGTGACAGGTCAAGGTGTGGGAGGCTTCACACCAGTCCGCCGAGGGCCAGTGGGTGATGCAGGTGAGGTCTCTGCATCTCAGTTCAACCATCTGTAAAAAGAGAACGAGGATCAAATCGCGTTTCAAATTGTGGGTCGCACAATAAACGTAAACTAGAACAGATGAGGAAAGGCCAGAATCCAGTGTGTGATGGGGATAAGCTCTGCTGCTTGAAACTTCTGTTTGGGCTTATCTGTACACATGCACATAGGCTGGCATGCACGCACACACGCACACACACACACGTGTGCGTGCACGCATGTATATGCATCTGTGTGCACACATCAGGCCACGAAGTGAAACTGTGGAAGTACCAGCCACGTGCTTGGAAGGCAGCAGGTGTGGGGCATGAGCCGGGCTGGAGCGCCCCATCTCCGGTTCCCCTGCGGCTCGGCCACTGGTCAGCCAGGGGACCCTGCGCGCATCTTGCATCTTGGCTCACCTGTCTGAGCCTTGCTGGGAGGTGGGCTGCTCATGGCCGCTTCCGGGTGCAACCGGGCAGGTCGCATGGGTGACTGATGGGTAGCACTTTGCTTTCTTCCACCTCTGATGTTCACTCAGACTTTGCAAACCGCACCTCGCTAGCCACTCTGTGTCCAATCGCACTGCTCCTGTCAGGAGACCCCGGCGTCCAGGTCCCCATGGCACAGTACCTCAGGTAGGGTGAATTAGTGGAAACTGAGGACCTTTGAAGACCAGCCTGTGGGGCTCTTGCTGTGTGAACCGTGCCCTGACCAACGCTCTTGTCAAGAGCGTAACCGCCCTGTCCTCTGCAGCTGTGGGAGTCCTCCTTTCCGTGGTGTTCTTCAAGGCATGTCCACCCGCACACGGCTTCCTAGTGCTGGAGTATTTTAACTTGAGTGAAGACATGCTGACAGGTGTATAGAGAGGGCTTTGTCAGATCGAAAGATCCATAAGGACACGATGCAGAGTGAGGACTCTGGGGGTATGATAGACCAGCAAGTTGGCAAAAGGGGAGCGGCAGTGGATGGACACCAGGGCGGATCAGGTCAGTGCTCCTCTCTGCTCTGTTGAATGTCAATTGCACCTGCTCTGAAAGGTGCAACCGACTCCTTCTGTCTTCGCTCACTGATGTGCGTTTGCGAAGGTGTGCATTACTGGTTTGGACAGAAGTGTAGATGCTGTCTTTGTTTTTCATAATCCGGTGTCTCAGGACCAGACTGGGAAGAAGGCAGAGTCCCGGGCTAGGCAGAGCCATGGGGTGGAGGTGGCACTTCCTTCCCGGTGACCTGCCTCTCGGGCTCCAGCATGGCCTGGCTGCTGAGCCTTTCCCTGTGTGCTGAGCTGGCCACTCTGACCCCCGGCCTCCTGCATCCCTGAACCCTGGCCAGTCTTCTGGATTACCAGCACATGCCCCTGCCGTGGTTGCGGAAATAGAGAAACCCTGAGAGCACTTGGAGGTCTAGGCTCCAGCTTTGGTCTAGCTCCCTGAGACACCTCGGACAAGTCTGGGCCCTGCGTCTCAGTTTCCTCCTCTGAAAAACAAAGAGGTTGTGTGGAATCATATATAAGCCCTTCTTGGCTCTGAAAGCCACCAACTCTGAGGCTGGTTGGGGTAGAGGTTATTCATCTGCTTTCCCACTATGTAGACTTGGGTCTTAATGTCTCCCCACCCCGATCCCAGTTCTGTGGTTCACAGCTTTACTTTGAATCAGACCCGAGCTCCTCACAGTTTAATTCACAAAAGCTTTGGTCTGATGATTGGGATCCTGGCTTGGACTCCCTTAGCCCTGTTTCTGCTCCAATGAAAACTTTTTACCCTTCAAGGAGGTCATGCAATCATGTCCCTGGAGTTTCCCTATTGGTTTTATAATCAACTTCACTTGACCAACTAAGAATTGATATTCAGCCCAAATACATTCGTGTCAAACTGCATAATTTTACCTGCTGGTTCTCCAACTTTGTTCTATGTTATTATAGATAACATTTAAGTAGCATTGCCTTAATTATGTTTGCAGAACATTATTTCTACAAGATATTAGAGGGCGTTTTGCAGGGAAGTGGAGGGGTGTTCCATAATGCAATCTATTTGGGAGGCACAAGTCAAATACATTTGGACTGATTTCATTAGTACGGACCTTTTCCAGAGCTTTATCTATGCGAAGAGCATGAGGGATGGGATGGGTCTCAGAGCCCAGGACTCCTCCAGTTCTCCCTCTGCCCTGCTGGGACGCTGTGAGTCCTTGTCAAGTTCTCCTGCTCTGTGACTTTCTGTTCTATAATTTTGGTTCATCTTCTCTTCTTCCTTATCAATTAAGATGATTTTTTGGGCGTTTACAATATATGAGATATTAATTCATATACTGTGGGAGGACCAAATGTATCAGACATGACTTCTGTCCTCCGAGAGGTTACACTATCCTTGGGAAGGCAGGGCATGCCAAGAGATTCCGGGTGATTCAGGTTCCCTATGGGGCATTACGGGATTGGTAGGAAGTACGGAGAGGGAAGGACAGTGGTCTGGGCCCATGATGGAGGTTTAATGGATGAAGTTGGACCTCAGATGGGAATCATAAGAAGGTGGTATTTGGAAGATGGAGAACACGGGGAAGGTGCTCAAGTGGAGGGCACCAAGGGGGTGGAGGCAGAAGGATGAGGATGGGGTGGTCATCTGACATCATTTCATGGGGCGGGGGTGGGAACATTTCATCCTGGTGCTGCAAGGGGGTAACTCCAGTTTACCTAAATCGGCTTCCTCTGGTAGTCCTGGGTTCTGACTGTCCATCCCCACTGCTCAGGCTTCCTTCCTGAGTTGACTGATTTGTACCTTCTCCAAATAAAGGTCACCCCTATTCTAGTCGTCTGTATAGTGTGATCACTGCTATGTCCCCTTCTCGTTCATGAGTGAGAGCTGTGAAGGATGGGAGGCAGCCTCAGGATGCCTCTTGGTGAGATGGTCCTACCTTCTCCTTGGTTTTGTTCTGAGGTACAGAAGCAGGGTGAAGACTTCTTCTGTGTGATTCTATGGTGTTTGTTCTCATTCGAGCCCCAGGGTCACGATCGATATGGGAGTGGATGTTCTGGACACAGAGGAGATGATAACTCTCCCTGGAGAGCCAGGGAGGGCTTCATGGACAAGGAGACATCTGAGTTGGGTCTTAAAGGATGAGTAAGAGTTTTTAAGGTATGAGTTTGGGGCACAGAAGAGAAAAGCATTTTTGGAGCAGGGACTGATGGATATGTGGAAAGGCTACAGGTCAGAGAAAAGGGGATTAGGGATCTGTGAGCAGTTAAGTCTAGTGCTGGGTGGGATGCTTGGGGTGGTCTAGAAGGAAGAAAGCTATGCCTATAGAAACCCTATAGGGCTGAATAGGCCTATTGTGGAAGGTTCTTACATGTCAGGGGAGCACTGTGTATTGTAAGCTTCATATATATATATATATATATATATATATATATATATATATGAACTATTTAAAAAAAAATAGGCTCCACACCCAGCATGGAGCCCAATGTGGGGCTTAAACTCATGACCTCTGAGATCAAGACCTGAGCTGAGATCAAGAGTTGAACCTTAACCAACTGAGCCACCCAGGTGCCCTAATAACATATAATTTAAGCTACAGGGGTTACATGAATTTTTCTTCTCTTCTCCCCAGCTTTACTAAAACCAAGTCACATGGGGTTATGTTATGCGGTTGGAGGCGACATGTTTATCTGGGGGCAGAAGCATGGAGGAAATCATGGTTCATTCTGTGAGAGAATCACCTGCAAGCTCTCCATGGCACAGAAGCGGCATGAAAGATCTCCCTTCCTCACCGCCCCTGGCCAGCTCCACCTGTCCACAGTGGCACTGTTTCATTGAGCAGAGCGTTCCCAAAACTCCCGCCAACTTGCCAAAAAGTTAAACATGGAATTACTATAGGTAATTCCATTCCCAGGTATATGCCCCAGGGAATTGAAAACAGGGACAAATATTTTTACACAGATGCTTATAGCAGCAATATTCACAATAGCCACAAGGTGGAAACAAACCCAGTGTCCATCCGTCAATGGAATTAAGTAAATACAACGTGGCATACCCGTGCAATGGAATATTATTTGGCCATAAACAGAATTGAAGCAATAACACCTGCTACAATGTGGGTGAGCCTCGAAGATATCATGCTGAGTATGATCTCATTTCTATGGAAGATCCAGAAGAGGCAAATCTGCAGAGACAGAGAGCAGATCTGTGGTTGCCGGGCGCTGGGGGGCGGGGGCTGGGGAGTGACTGCTAATGGCTACAGGGTTTGATTTTGGGGTGATGGAAATGTTTTGAAACTAGACAGAAGTGATGTTTGCACAATATTGTAAATCTAATCAATGCTATTGAGTTGCGAATACTTAATTTTTTTATGTTATGCGAATTTTACAGCAATAAAAAAAAGCCCCCACGGACACCATGCTTTGGTGGTGCCCGTGGCCTGGACAAGAAGCAGCATGGCCCAGAGCTTCCAGCGGGCAGTGGGCGTCCAGGCATCCCCGAGAGGCCCCATCCCCATTCTTGCCTCAGAGACCGTCCAGCAAAACCCCCGGGGAAGAATGGATTCTTTACCATGGAGAGTGGTTATTTCCATGTTGATCCTTTTGACTCTGTAAATCACTTTCTTGTACGCAAGATAGTAAAGGGCAAAAATTATTCCTTTTCTATTCTTTTAATTGCCAGAATCAATAGGCATAATTGATTTGAATTGAGAAATAGTCTCCAGGTAACATTTAGGAAGAATCATTGAGATGGGCATGCGGAGAGTGACCATCTGCTGTCCTCCGAGGGTGTTGCCTTTGGGGTCCTGGCCTTGGAGCTGGCCGCAGTGGTCAGAGTGGGAGAGAACCGAGGTATGGCCTCGGGGTGGTCCTTTGGACAGACACTGGCTGCTTCTGCTCGTGTGAGGTCAGTCAGAGGATTGTGCCCTAAAATTATGCTGGGGGATGGCGATTCTGCCCTCCACTCGTAATGCTCCAGGGCCAAGCAGGAGCCCCTGAGCAGTGGCCAGCACCCTGGGAGCATGCAGGCTGGCCTGGATCTCCCGCTCATCTTCCTCTATCAGAAGCTCCTTTGAGAGGTGGGGCTGAGGTCTGGTGGAATTATCTGCTGAGACCCCTTTCAAAGGGAGTTTCCTGCCACCGCACCTGGCATGCTCGCCTTGGACGGGATGGCTACCCTCTCCTTCGGGTGTCTCTTTTGGGTATTAGCCTGGGTGGTGTGAGGCAGGGACAGCATGCCATGCCCAGAGCACATCAGTGACTCCCTGGTCCACCTGAGCCCTTCTGTAACTTGGTCAGTTTCCAGCCCAATACTTGGGGAGTAATATTTTAAAAAGATTCTGTTGACTCCTCATATCTGACGTTGCTTAGACAGCTCATCAATAGGATTGGGGGACAGGATTGATCTTTTACTTATAATGCAGAACATTGAATGGATGGCAAAAGTGCTTTAAAAAGGGGCCCATGGAACACTTTGAAAATATTAATTAGTGTGTTGAAGCATTCTGCATAGCATATCACAGTGAAACTGCTCCAGGGGGTTGCTTAGGATGAATTATTAATAAGAATCCCTCTCCATCCTGTACTTCCCACCCTGATTTTCTGGGAGTGGGTGTAGGTTGGTTGTCTGTTAGATACATTTACTACTCATTTCATGCGACTGGGGAGATAGATTGGGGTTATCCAAGTTTGGGGCCCACGTGTCTAGGAAAGAAGATGTCCCCCAAACACCAAGAACAGCCAAGGGAGGAGAAAGGCGGGGTTCTAAGAGGCTGCGTTGGGTTTGGTATGTTATATTCCAACTGGAAACCAAATGCGTTTGGCTTTTGGGTGTGAGTCTAGGTTTCTAAAGGATCTAAGCCAGAAGGAGGATGGCAAGGCTCAGGGCAGCAGCTTTTCAGAACGATCAGAAAAAAATTCGGAGCCTTCTGTCTGCGGAGACCCCCACTTTGCTTGTTATCACCAGTGGGAGAAACCACTGTTCCCCTCCTGAGTGATCTCGACCGTGTTTACTGAGCGGCAGTGAGAGCTCGCCAAAGCTTTACCAAAACACAGCATCCCCTAAACACGGTAGTGGTCGGATTCCAAGCTGAGAGGGAAGCCTGCTTTTTCTTGTTTTAAGAAGCACAGATTTGTAGACATATAAACATATCAGTAAGGGAATTTTGCTTTAAACTTTTAAACTAATTCAGTCGAGGATGATAGAAGCACTTAGAATTCTGCAAAATGGAACAACGAGGATCAGGGGGTTAATCTAGTTATTCGGAGCATTCCTCACCTTGGAAATTAGCCAAAGCATGCATTCGCGGGAATGCCTCAGATGGCCCTCGTTTGTCTGCTTTTCTTCTCTGCGCCCGCCTCTCATTTCACACTTTGCACTTACAGACTCTGTATCACTGTTCTTCACAAAATATGTGCAGATGTCTTAGCTTGGCTGAAAACAGTCAAAAACGAGGTCAGTAATGACGGCGATTTTCGACATTTCGGAACTGTAGACAACCGGATGAAATGGTAAATTTTCCACTTTAATTTTATCGGTGTTCACTGTTCTCAGGGTATAAAAGAAATGGTCTTTCCAGTTTAAAAAAGAATGAGTCAACTGGACTTCTTTGTTCAGTGGGTTTTACAAAGATAACTCTGGTCTGCCTTACAAATGTGTGTCCTCTCCCCTTCGCCCCCCCCCCCCCCGCCAAAGTTTGAGGTGTCATATCGGACTCCTTTGTTTAACCCTCCAGGGAAAACCACAAACCATGAGCTTAACTGAAATTTTCATGTTGACAACTTCCTGCAATTATGATAGGAGCAGATCATTAGCAGTCGCCTGTGTTCTGGCAGGAAGGGAAGCGAGGAGCCTTGCGAGTCTCGTGAAGCAGCGACAAGGATGCCTCTGCTCTGTATGAAGTTAGGAGCGTGGCCCATTTTCTGAGGAACCTGACCTTGCGCACTGTGGACGGTCCTGCCCCCACGAACTCTTGAGCGGGCTCTGGTGCCGACTGATTTCATATTTTCAGCATGTAGGTGACCTCCAGACCTTCTCAGACAAATTTCTCTCTCTCCATGCCTTTCCCTCTTGGAAAAAAAGAGAGAGAGAGGAGAGAGAGAGAGTTCTCAGCCAAAGGTCTTTATAAAATTTCACATCCCTGGTGCGAGATTATTATTTTATTCACTTCGTTTCATTAGAACTAAGCCCAGATTTAAAGGAGAAAAATTAGCTCTGCAAACAGGGAAAGCCATATCTGACCTCCCCCTGCCCCCCGGTGGAGCTTGATGAGGGTCCTGGTCTTCGGAGAGCGTGACCTGGCCAGCCTGAGGACAGAGCCTGCTGTCCGTCTCTGGTGCAAACTGAACGAACAGCCCGAAAGTGCCAGGAAGTGGGGCCATGTCACCACCTCCTCCACGGACAAAGGAATCTGCAGAGAGCAGTTGTGTGTGTGTGTGTGTGTGAGAGAGAGAGGGGCCTGCTAGAAATTGCAAAGTTTTATTTTTATTTATTGTTTGGTGATGATTTAAATACCCCTCGATGCCAAATCATAAACAGAAAGAAGCCCGCGTTTGGCTTTTGTTATCAGCGAAGAGAATTAAGGTTATTTTTTTCCTTGACTTTTTTTTTTTTTTTAACAGCCCAGTACCTTGGCTGGATTCCAGTTCAGGTAATTACATTCTGTCTTCCTAAATTCCCTTGTAACTCCAATTGGGCAAGCTGCTCTTCACTTCCCTCCTAAAAGCTGATGTGCGGGGTGCCTGGCATCAAATGGGGTGGCATTCCAATAGTGGGTCCCAAGGTGTTCCTCTGGAAATGCATTTCGAGCGGCTTCTGCACGCAGGGCTTGTGTGCAAATGGAAATAGTATTATTTATTGCTCTTCTCCATCAGCAGCTGCCAACCCGAAACTATCTCTGAATGACATTTTAAATATGAAGGCCAGGGTCGTTAGGGTGATTAGATACAAGGGTCCGTTTTGTTCACCTCTAGAATTATTGGGTGACAGGAAACAGAATGGGGAGAGAAAAGGAAAGAAACCTGGTCCCATCCCAGGGAATATTTCCTTTCCTGTGTTTCATGTTTCCACAAAACGGTTCTTTCTGTGTGTGTGTGTGTGTGTGTATTTGCCTTTTTTTTTTTTTTGCTCTCTCCTGGTTAAAATTTAGGAGGATTATTGAGCTTTTTGTTTTTGTTTTTAGGGATGTGTGGAAACGGGAGTGTTTTCCATTTGTAGCGATCAAATGACATCCCCCTTTTAAAGAAAAGTCTGAGAGTCAATTCATTTCAAGTTAATTCTTCAAATGCCAGGTACCAGGTCTTGTGAAAGGGTTCTTTTGGCCACATAAGCACTTACCGTTTTCATCCTTTTCATTAATATTTACTTTAATTGTAGATATCAATGTGTTTTTCAGAAGCCATGAACACAATTCCTATAAAAAAGCATCTGTATTGATAACCGAAGTAGGAAACAGTGTGTTCTTGTGCATGCAGCATCTAATGATGCCCGATGTGGACAGCTGACCTTAGTGAAAAATGTATTTTCCAAGAATGACACCACCATCCACCATGGAATGGAATTTGGGATGTTTACTGAAAGGCAAGAAAGAAAAATCTGTGTATGAAAACCACTTTCCTTTGGAAGATAAACACCAACAGCAAAGTGATTTCCTTGATTTTCTAGTTGCCCTGAGAGATTTAGGAAACTGCTGCTACGGGCCCATCCTCAACTCTGCTTGCTTCATAATTCCTGCAGGACAAGGGCGTGAGGGTTTCAGAGATGGCCTTTCTGCAAGGGGCTGGGTCTGGTGCCCCGCACTGCACCTGCCTCAACTCTCCTCCTACTCTGGGTTCTTCCCATGCACCGAAGGCAGGCAGATCTTCCCAGTGCTCCTAAGTTTTATTTTCTGTTGCCTTTAATTTCCCAGCTCTGCATCCTTCCACCACGAGATGCCGTAAACCGATGGCGAGTGGTCAAAGCCACTCGGAGGAAGCAGCTACCACGTCTGGCGTCAGGTCTTATCCTGTGTTTCCATAATCATTTATTTTCGCCCTTTTACCCCCCAGTAGAATCATTCTTTACAAAGCACTGAGCCCGGGCAGGTATTAAACAACTCAACTCAATCCAGTGATCTCCTCTGGGCTTATAACTCTAGTGAATTGCATTTTTTCCTAATTACAGGAAAAATAGCAAATTGGCAAACATCAGGAAGTGGGTACACCCCCTCTGATTTACAAGGAAGAGTGCAGGGTGACTTTATAGCTCAGGAATTCAGTGAAATAAATTTATGGTTAGAAAAATTCATGTTCTTAATGTGATGAAGGTCCTTTAACTTTTAACACGCTTCTCCAGTTAAGCTTCGCGGGACTCACACGGAAATGGCTGTCTATAGCTGCAGCAAATTGATTTATCCCCAGATAATAGTCAGAGCTGTGGACCAAATTGTTGGAAAGAAATAGTTCTTTAATTTCGGTGTTTGGGGCTGTCTATATATTGTTTATGCATATTCCCGTGTGTCTATGAGCAGAGATTTGCGGTGGCCTCACCTTTCTGGGCAATCAGGGTAATTTCCCTGCAGCCCAGAGGGCCTGCCCTGCTGAAAATCCCCACACACAACACCCCCCCCCCCCCGGGGGGGCCGTGTGGCCCACATCAACTCCTTCCTTGGCATTTGCGAAATTCTTCGAAGAGTCAAGTGATCTACGTGAGAAATTATGGAATCCATGCCTATGGTGATACTAATTTGGGTTTTGAAAATTATATTTTGAGGATGTGCCGAAACCGTTTGCACCGTGAGAGTAATGCGCTTGCTCGGTTTCAGCTGCTTCCTGGGAACGACAGAGGCGTCGCCCCAACGCTGAGCCTGTCTTGGCTTCTCTGGGGCTTCCCCATCCATTGCTCCAGAGGGAGCAGAGGTAAACACCACTTCCTGGTCAACCATTCCTTCCTCCAAGAAATATTTCCTGAACACCTACTATGTGCAACACAGTGTGTAAAGGCCCTGGCGACAGGGTTGGATGAGCCCGACCCCACCTCTGCCCTCTTGGGATTTGCAGTCGATTGAGAGAGAGCACGTAAGGCAGGCAAACGAGCGATGGCAGAAATAATGACCAGTTGTAGTAGGTACATTGAAATTAAAAATACAAGGAGTTAGGGGTGCCTGGGTGGCTCAGTTGGTTAAGCATCTGCCTTCGGCTCAGTTCATGATCTTGGGGTTCTGGGATCGAGTCCAGTGTGGGGCTCTCTGCTCAGCGGGGAGCCTGCTTCTCCCTCTGCCTCTGCCTCTCCTCCTGCTTGTGCTCTCTCTCTCTCTCTCGCTCTCTCTTGCTCATGCTCTCTCTTAAATAAATAAAACCTTTAAAATATACAAGGAGTTATAAGAGAGAATACGGGGTCACGTGCTATAGTGTGGGGGGGCTCAGAAGTGGTGGCAGGAAGGTGGAGGCATTCGGCCCCCAACCCTCTGCCCTCTGTCCTAACTTCTCAGGGGCCTCTCTTGCCTCTCTCCAGAAGAAGGAACCTTAGGGAGGTGCTCTTGATGGGTATGACTCAAAGGCTCTTCATGGCACCAGGCTCAGCGGGGCTAGTCCCCTCCACCCCCCCCACCCGCAAAGTGCATTTCAGGTCCTGGGCTACCGCGTGTCAGAGTGGGCCAGCTGGACTCTCTCCTGTCATCTAGCTGCACGCTGCTTAGGGGGCCCCCCAGACTTCATGCTGAGCTGTCCCTGCCTCCCTGCCCCCCCCCCCCCACTGCAGCACCATCCTGTGTTTATTTTCCCTGGGGTCCACGCTTGGGGTCAGGACTCCCCTCTTCCTCAGTCTGTGTGCACTTGCCTGAGCTCAGACCGGAGTTGCCCCAGCTCCCGGTCTAGATGAATGACTACCTAGGATCGCTCTTGTAGTCAATACAAGATCTGATTTTTTCACTTTTGTATACCTTTAAACCTAGATGTTTGGATCCGACCTTTTTTTTTTTTTTGTGGTGAGTTGAAAACAGGGGCATACAGGTCTAAAACATTTTCATCTCTTATGCAGTTTTCTCCTAGAGAAACTACTCACTGTATATTTATTTCAAAAGATAACTACATAAAAATAACAGAAAAAAATTGTACCTGTGTGTGATAATGGATGTTAGTCGCACTTATTGGCATGATCATTTTGCAAAATATACAAATCTCGAATCATTATGCTGCACCCCTGAAATGAACATCATGTTCTATGTTAATTATATCTCAATTAAAAAAACCGAAAACCTCCCAATTCTATGAAATTTTTTTGTTGCTTCTAGTAAAATTAAATAAAAAGATATGATAAAAACTCACAAACAAATATAGACATGGACGAATTACAAGCAACTGAGGAACAAGAAGAATTTAATTATGAGTGGCTAATCTATTTTTTCTTTTACCCCAGAAATGTTTATGGAGCATATACCATGAGACAGGTGCCTTAGATCTTTATCCCTCAGTCCCTCCCACTTGTCGACTACCTCTCTGCTCCTGGCAAGATGCTGCTGGGTGCTGGTGATGCCCTGATGGGAGTGAGCTGGTTCCTCTACCTTCCCGAAGCACAATCACCTGGTTCACGAGACAGCTCTGTGCACAGCGGCCTCTGGGACAAGCCCGGTGAACACCCACCTTGCACAGGTGAGCGGCGGGTCCGACTGTCTGTGGGAGTGCAGAGGAAAGAGTGACCAGAAGCACCTGGAAGGCCTTCCCAGCAGCACCTGGAAAGCCTTCCCAGCAACACTGGTACATGGTTTAGGCCTTGAAGACCGAGTGAGATATCACTAGAAGGAGCCCTGGGGAGAAAGACCCTCTGGACGAAGGCAATGCTATGAATGAATACAGGGAGGGGAAGGGCTGGGAATAAGGGGGACTGGTAGACCATCTGCCCCGGTCTCTCAGGGTGATTTACGGAGCATCCCTTCCTGTTGAACCTTTCTGAAACCTTCCCACAACCTTGAACACTTGGCAGCCCTTTGTACCATCCCGCGGGGCCTGCCTGTGCTGTTGGTCAGTGAGTGGTGATGACTCTATGACTCAATGCCAGGCCCGTGGGGGTCTTCAGGGTCCTGACCACAAAATGACCATGATCCTTGGTGAAGGGTGGGATGTCTTGGAGCATGCGACCCTGGTGGGACGTGTCTACCCACCAGGTAGGAGTGGGGGGCCCCTCGACTGAGCGTGCCTGTGCCGGGGCAGGGCTTTGCTGTGGAGACTCATCTTTCACTCAACAAAGGTCTGTGGGACCACCTGTCGTTCTGAGCAAATTTGTGCCTAGAAGAGAAAACACTGAACCCTTCACTAATGTTTGCTCTGCTTTTTATTATTTAGTGTATTTATATTGGGCTTTTCCAGGATATCTGTGGGAGAACTTCCTTGACATCCAAGAAAAATGGTTTTCGTCTTAGTTCACCTTTATATCCAAACTCATGGGAATTACTCTTTCCGTGATAAATTGAAATGCCTTTCATTCTTCTCTCTTAGTTAATGCGTCGAGACTCATCCCTCAATGCAAACCTGATAAGTAATGGGTACCTTTCAGTGGTCCCCCACTGAAGATTTGTCCTTGTTGGATGCATTCATTTCTTTATCCAGAAACTTTTCACTGAGGTCTAGGGTGTGCTAAGGAAGCAGGGGACCCTATCTTACCTTCAGGGAGTGGACAGCCTGGTGGGGGAGTGAGAAAATCCCACACATAACCGCAATAAGAGATAAGAGACAACAGGGTCCTAAGCACCACGTAGCTGACGAGAAGGGTTGAGCGTGGGGAGATCACTCCTGCTGGGGGACCTGGGGCGCCTTCCCAGAGTGATGCTGGCAGGATGTATGGGACCTCAGGAGGCAGAGAGGGGAGGGAAAAGGCATTGCGCACAGAGGGGCTCTGGGCAAGGCAAGGAGAGGGGCAGAGCTGGACTGAACCTGGCTTGGTCAAGGCCCGGGCAGGAGGCCCATCCTCAGGTAAGCTGCGGCATCCCTGGGAGGGCCTCAATGCCATGCTGGGCGATAGGGCCTGGCTTACGCAACCCTGCCTTTATTTATCCCCAGGACCTGAGGAAAAAGTAGGAGATAGGTAACGGAGCCACTAGGGCTTCAAGAGAAGGGTTTCGGGGGAGATCCTTGATTTGGGTGCACAGTGGGGGTAAAAGAGAAAAGCAACGAAATGGGCCAAGAGGTCTGTCTGTGGACATCCCGCATTCAGAGAAGGGCGAGGGCTGTGAGCTGGGCTTCCAAACCAGGATCCACACTGTTTCCTGGTGTCTACACTGCGGGCACGCAGCTTCTAGCCATCCAACCACCCCATCGCTGGCTGGTCACGGACTGCCCACTGTGTGCAAATAGAGCAGACACAAGGTCCACTGGCTCCCCCTAGGAGCATGTCCGGGTATTGCCTCTGAGCGATGCAAAAGCCTGAGTTAATCCTGACCCTTCCATTTACCCATTTATTCTTCAATTTATGATTCGGACAACTGCAGAGAGTCGTCTAGACCCTTCCACGTGAATGCAGCAGTGGCAGCCCCGTTACCACCAAGGGCAAGGGGACACATTTTAGGAAAACAGGATCTGTGTCCTGGGGTACCCAGGCTTGCAGAAAGTGACCACTCTCTTTGACCTTCCCTCACAGCCTGAGTGGGTGACCACGGACCGCAGTGAAGGACTCCCCCATTACCCTGAGTCAAGCTCAAGTCTCAGTAATTTCCAGCCTCTAGCTGAGCCCAATCAATTCATCAGTGGAGCTATCCCAGTCCACACTTTATTCAGTGCTCCCTGCTCATAGATGCCATGGCCATTCCAGAGAATTCCTAGGTTAGGCCTCTTCTGGTTTGGCTGATAAACAGGGAAGACAGAGGGAAGGAGACATTAATAAATGTCCACTGAGCATCTGCTGTGTACAGGCGCTGGGTGGAGGAAGGTAGTGGACGTGGGCTCTGTGCACCAGAGCAGGTTATAAACCAGACACACGCAAGGTGTTGTGTGCCAGGTGCTGAGGGGGCATGATGACCATGAGACTCACAGGTGTGTGGAAGGTGAGGCTTCAAGCCTGGCTCTCAGGAATGGGCAGAACACCAATCAGTTGAGAGAGAGACGAGAGGAGGGCTTCCAGGGTAGGGCAGCCTCTGGCAGTGCGCAGACCTGCTCTTCCCAAACAAGGGCTTGCACAGGGGAGGTAATAGAGAAGGGTAGAGACAGCAGTGTGGAAGTGAGAGTTCTAGAAGCTGGTTAAAGCATCACTGTAAGCTTCTGAGCAGGGGCAGGGGACTGGGGAAAGGATGGATGAGAAGACAGGGGGGCCCAGAGGCCTCTTTGCTTGTGGGCAGCACCCTTCCTGGGCTGGGAGAGCAGAGCCCTTTGGGAATAGCCTTGTCCTGCTCTGTGATGTGTGCTGTTTGGTGGGAGGGACCTGCTCTTCTCCCTGTTGAGCTGGACAGGGGAAGGTAGCTTCTCCTCTCAGGAGCTCCAGGGTCAGCGGGATTCCTGTTTGTGCCATTCTGGTGTGTGTTATGATGGCCTGAATGGGAGCTGCGGTCCCCCAGGACTGCTGGCTCCAGAGAGACCCAGTCTGGTTCAGATCAGTCCCTCATTTATGGGGCATCTGCTCTGTGGATGAGCACGTGAAGGTATAGGGAGTCAGAGAGAAGGCATCCTCCGTGGACCTAGGGACTCTCAACTTGGCGGGACATATGGGCAGAGCCAACCATGGTGAGTGGGCTAGATGCACAAGGCTGGCTGGCACCAGGCTGAGGGGAGGGACACCTCAGTGTCCCTGCTTTGTCCTAAAGTTGGGGGCTGGGCCACAGGGCTACCCTCTCATGGGTTTGCTAAAGCAGCTACTGATGGAAGAGTTGGCAGGCACAAATAGCCCTGAGATAGAGTGAGGAGGTTTTCAACATGTTTCTGATGGTCTCCTTAAAAGCAGCTCAGGGTGGATGACTCCTGAGGAGCACACACATCTGCCCATGTAGCCTGGGTAGGCTCTAAACGCCTCTGTGCCAGGCGGAGAGTCCCACAGAGGAGCCCATCCACCCACAGGAGCCAGAATAACGATTCGGTGAGTGAGGCATGCATTCTTTCCTTCATCTTCCCTAGTACTCAGAGGATCCCTCCTGAGGCCAGAAACTGAATGGTGGCCATTAAGGGGAAGCACAACAATGCACTGGCCCCTGCCATCCTGTAGGGTTGCTGGGCTGTCTCCCCCTCTAGGGCCTAGGTTGCCCACTGAAGAAGGAAGAGAGAATAGAGAAGAAAAAGTGAAATCGTCTAGCGCGTTAGGCTATCAGAAAGTCCAGAGAAAAATCAAAACCATCCCAGGGCTTAAAATAGAGATGATGTCAGACTGAACTTCGAGTCTGAACAAGATAAATAATTATATAGGAAAGCTTGCAACACCACCCTGGAAGAAATAAAAGCAAGGAGGGACAAGCTGATTGGTCAGGATCCCTGTAAAGAGCGTGCCCTCTTCAGTCTGAAATATGTTCAGTGTATTTTAAGAGCTGTATCTATCAGGAGAGGTTCAAATGAACACTCTGCCTACTTTGCTGGCCATGGTCCTTGAGACTGAAGTATTTGAAAATATGGAACACAGTCCCCGTCTATAGGAGCAGGAATGACCAAATAAGAGATGACCTTATGCAGTAATCTTACGAGTGAGCAGTCCCATGGTTCTATCTTGGGAACAGGTTCATTTTTCAAAGCATTCTGAATTTTCTGATTCCACCCAAGTTCACCCGTAGTATGATCATCCATGTCTGCCTCCTGGACACTCGGGGGTCATCCGACCTGTTCTGCAGGATTCGAGGACACAGCACTGCCCTTTCGAATGTGGACAAGTAGGAGAGTACCATCCACCTCTCATTAATCATGGTTCCTGAACTAAGGGATACAGAACTTTAATCTTGGTGCAAGAACTGCAATTGTGTTTTGAAGATACCAAATATTACCGAACAACCCCAGCGTGGGGACAGAGTGCTGGGAGGTTTCCCTCCTGGCAGCGGAAATCGTCACTTCTAAATGAAACGTTCTGCACACCTAGTGCGTGCCATGGGGGCTATTGGCACAGTCAAAATAAAGGACATTCTTTGGTCTGGAGTTTTCTGTGCTTTGACAAACTTCATGCCTCTTTTAGGAAGGGCGAGCCAGTTTTCCAAACTCTTGCCAACACTTGGCCTCCTCGCAGCCACACCCTGTCCCCTGCGTCTTTGGTGGAAAGCAGGTGATCCGGGGATGCGAGTGCACAGGTCCAGGTACCTGGAGGAAATTAAGTTCCCCTGAGTTTCTGCGCATCTAGATCAGGGTCTCTCCAAGGGCCAGCGCTCAGGCCTCTCTTGGTCCTGAGAGGAGGCTCCGTCCTGGGCCGGCGCTGGGGCTCTCCGGAGGAATGCTAAGTAGCTCCTGCTCATCCCCGTAAACACGCGCGTCTTGGCCTTTCCAACCAGGCATCATGTAAAGTGATAAACTGCCCCCAGAAAGGCCCGAGCGAGCGGCACATGGGCCCTGGCTTCCGGCCCCGGGGTCCGCGGAGCCCCCGAAGTGTGCTGGCAGCTCCGGCCGACCGCCCGGGGGGACCCCTTCCCCGTGGCCGGCCCCTCCGGCTGTCCCGCGGGGGCCGCGCAGGGCGCACCCCGGGAAAGCGGCCCCAGCCCAGGCCTGCCCGCGCGCCGCCCTTCGCTGCGGCCCTCGTGGCGGGCGGGGAGCGCGCGCTTCCCGGGGTTAATTAGAAGCCGGAGTCGCTGAGCCCCGCCCGCGGCCCGCGCTCCGCCCGCCGGGGGCGCCCGCCCCGCCGCCCGCCGGCCTTTGATCGCCCCCGGCCGGCGGCCCGCAGCCCGCGCCTCGGCGGGCAGGTGGCGGCAGCGGGGCGCGGCGCGCTCCCCGCCACGCCGCACATCAAGGCCCGGCCGGCCGGCGGGCGCCTTCATTAGCAGCCTGAAATTATAATATTATGTTAAAGAACAAAGCTGCTCCCCGGAAAAATATGTGCTGCATATCTGACAAAGATAAATTGGATTATTCAAAATATTCTTGATGAAATGTTACATTTTGCAACTAATTATCAATCTGTTTTATGTGCAGACCAGCTGGGCATTTTTGTGCATGCAAGACCTGCCTCCGCAATGATCTTAAGATGTCACTGTAGCGTTTACATCTTTTATTTCAAGATTTAAATAACTAGGAAGTAGCTAATGTAATTCACTGCTGAGAAGAAAGGCGAGCTCCTTGATTCCTTTCCAAAGCGATCTCCTCCTAATGAACTTCTTTGGACTGTGAGTAATGAGGCTTTATTCAAATAATGTTTAAGGAAGCCTCTGTCAGAGTAATTTCTAAAAAAAAGGGGGGGAACCAATGTTTAATACATTTAAAACATCTCTATTCATAGGATATTAGCTCTGCAAGCCCACAATAGCAGTTGCCAGTGAGACTTCTGTGTTGCTCTTTCTGCTGAACTTGGCCTGGGCCAGGCCCTCCCAGGTCCCTGCAAAGTGGAGGCCTCGGCCCTCTTTTTTCATCTGGCATTTTCTAGAGCTGATATGTTTAAGATACTCTGGGTTGATATAAATCCTGGCCATTAAGAAGATTCAGCTTTCTGTTCTTGTCTCCCCGTCAAAATCTCTCTCCTGTTCTGATCTATCTTGGGGATTGGGTCAATACAGTTTTCTTGTTGTTTTGTGAGCATTTTATGGTTGGAGGCAGCAGAAAAACAGAACCTGACAGTTTCTAGGCCCTTCACTCGTTCCTGGAGGGCCGGGGGCTGACTGGAGAGGGCACTCCACCTTTGTGTTTAGCGGTCCGTCCTCTTGTTCTGATGTGGCAAATGCATTCTCCATCTAGATTAAGGAGAAAGATTGTAAGTTATTTGTATAAACACACACAGAAATGCTTTTGGAGGTGCTCCGGTCTTCACTGTGTGACAGCGACTAGGTCTTCAGCCAGAGTGGACACTCTTGGCAACAGCGGATGGAGAAGTCAGAGCTGGGCTTCGCTCCCACTGTGTAGATGAGAAAACTGAGGTTCAAGGAAGTTGAAGCAGTGACTTGCTCCAAGGTACCCTGGGAGGTAGGGTGGGGGCAGGGCTGGAAGCCTTTGCACCCCTCCCCCCACCAACACGTGTCCTAAGTGCTCCACTTAGATGGATGAAAGATGAATTTATAATTGATGGGAGGAACACGTGGGAACCTGTCAGCATGTGGATTTCCCTTCTCAGTTGAGAGGTCTTCAAAGTGCTTATGAGGGAGCATGCCAAGGAAAATCAAGCAGCCATTTTCCCACTAAAAATGACAGAACATACATCCTTCTTGCTTTTCTCATTGATTTCATTCTGACTGGTTTTCCATAAAAGTATCCCCAGACAGGTTCTCAGAGCTGTCACTAAGCCATTTGAAATTTTGCGTGAAGCACATTTATGTGTGCATTTCTAGATCTATCTATATAACTCCCCCCCACCTTTATTGGGCTTGGTTAGAAAATGTCTTTTGTTCAGATTGCAAAAGAAAATTATACCTGATCTACCTCTCTGCCTGATTTGACTCCTGGGTATTCTATTTTGACATTCCTATATTAATAGTCAAACTGCAGTGCTCAAAATATAGAGGCTTAGCACTGACTGGACCTCCCTAAGTCTGTGCTTTCTAGTGAGTCTCATCTTCTGTTTTTTAAAATGTTCATTTCTTCCAAGATGTCTCTTTTGTGGGAATCCATGATTGTCCTTGATGTGGAGGTGCTGGGGCCGTGCTCAGGGCTCAGGGGAGACCCTGCCGGCCATTGGGTTTTCCCAGTCCATTTCCGGGGCCTTTTGTCCAAACTGACTTTTGGAATTTATCAGAGGATGAAAACAAAAACAGAAACAAAAACAACAACAAAACAAAGTCTGAATGGAGAGTGTAATTTCCCTGCCACGGAGATAAGTATTTGTAAAGTAACAAATATTGGGTGCTATCTTTTTTCTAAAATAATTTCAAATCTAAAAATTGTTCATTTATATTTTGGAAGCCAGAAAAGCAGTTTTTATTTTCTCGTCTGTGGAAGATTATCGTGTGTATGTGTAAATTATTCAATTATCTTAACAGTATGTGGTATAAGAAGATGCTAGAATTCTCCTGAAATGTTTGCTGTCCCTTTCTCAGTCACCCAGAAAATATCTCTGTTCTGCATTTGTGGAGGGTACTGTCTGGGTTCGCAATGGTACTTTGAAAAATCCTTTAAATAGCCTAGATCAAGGGTCAGCCAACCTTTCCTATAAAGGGCCAGATAATAAGTATTTTGGGTTTGCAAGTCATACTGTCTGGGTCGCAGTTACTCACTTCTGTCAGCTTGAAAACAGCTGTAGACAACATGGATATGAATGAGCATGGCTGTGTTCCAATAAAACTTTATTTATGGGCACTGAAATCTGAATTTCCTGTAATTTTCATGTGTCATGAAATATTATTCTTCTTTTCGGTTTTTTCAGCCATTTACAAAATGTAATAACCATTCTTACTTTGTGGGCCATACAAAAACAGACGAGGCCCGGATCTGGCCCACCAGCAGCAGCTTGCCCCCGCGGCTTTATTTAGAGTTTGAAGTAGGTCCTCCTAGCTGCTCCAATTCCTTTGCTGCTCTTTTTTTTTTTTAAAGATTTTCATTTATTTATTTATTTATTTGAGAGAGAGAGACAGAGTGAGAAACAGCATGAGAGGGGAGAGGGTTAGAGGGAGAAGCAGGCTCCCCGCTGAGCAGGGAGCCCGATGCGGGGCTCGATCCCAGGACCCTGGGATCATGACCTGAGCCAAAGGCAGATGCTTAACGACTGAGCCACCCAGGCGCCCTCCTTTGCTGCTCTTGAAGGATTGAGTGAATAATGCCTTTTTTTTTTTTTTTTTTTTTTTGGTAATAAGTGTGTATCTGCTTTCAATATATTAAGCTCTCTGTTAGTAAGATACAGTTATTTTTATTGAGATGTAAAGGACATAGAACTTTCTATGAGTTTAAGATGTACAATGTGGCAAAACGAGCTATGTGTGCATTGTGGTTGTGCGGTGCTGGTCTGCTGGTCGCAATAAGTTCACTTCACATAGTTACAAAATGCTTTTCTTTGTGATGAGAACTTTCAAGATCTACACTCTTAGCCACCTTCCGAATACGATCGGGTAGTGTTAACTGGAGTCATCATGCTGTCTATGATATCCCCATGACTTATTTTGTAACTGGAAGTTTCTACCATTTGACCACTTTTACCCGTTTTGCGCACACCCCCACCACTGCTCTGGCAACCGCCAATCTGTCCTCTGTATGTCTGAGTTTTGTTTTGTTTGTTACTACACTCCCCCTATAAGAGATCATATGGTATTTGTCCTGCTCTGTCTGGTTTGTTTCCCTTGGCATAATGCCCTCAAGGTTTATCCGGGTTGTCACAAATGGCAGGATTTTGTTTTGTTCATGACTGAGTTATATTCCATTATTTATATAAATATATATATGACACTCAGCAGTCAGCAGCAGGAAGGCCCTCCTGCACCTGGACCTGCCCTCACTCACAACCCTGCACCCTTTTCACATAAGCTGGCTTTTCTGGGGTCTCACCTCTCTGCTCCAAGTGACTTACCAGAATATTTCTTCTATAGGTGTGGAGTGCTGCCCCTAAGGGGAATTTTGCTGAATGAAATGATCCCTAGCCCCTTGCCAGCCCCCACGGTAATGGAGCAAACCTAGAAAGAGTGTCCAGCTTAGGTGTGGAGGCCAGGCAAGCTGCCTGGGGGACAGACAGAAGGGCCAGGTGACAGTGGACCAGGGGAAGGGAGAGGAAAGAGCGTCTGTGAAGCGAACCTATGTGTGAGGTTGTATGACCCTCCTGTAGGCTCCGAAATGGTCAAGATGTGCCAGAGCCCGTGGGGCTCTTGGAGGAGCAAGGTTGGGCGGATTAGAGCTCCCAGCTCATCCTGCATGTGGAGACAGCCACAGGCAAGGGACACAGCTGTCCTTAAACATCAGCCTCAGAATTGAGGGGGGGAATGTTGAGACTCTGGTGAGGGACTCCAGGCAGCTGCCAGTTGGAGGTGATTCCATTTCCTTAGGCATTTCCAAATCCACCCTCCCCCGCCAGCATGTTCTTCACTACATCCTTGACCCTCAATTGCACTAGGTTTGCTGTCCTTTGGAATTCCACTTAATTTGAGTTTTGGCCCCCATCAATGCAACCAGGCTCAGAATTTTGGCCCCCATCGTGGAGGCTGGTGAGGATGTCCCAACTGACATGGTAGTTTCCAGGAGTCTCAGCCCAAGGGGGCCTCCAGGAGGGACCTGCTTTTCCCCTGTAGCCTCTTGAGAGGCTCCATGAAGCCAGGGCCAGGTCCCCGCCATCCCAGCCCCTGGCCATCCCAGCACTGACCAGGTACAGGGTGGAGCCCAGCCCATGCTGGGCAATGAGGAGCAACCGAGGGACCAAGAGTGGATGGTCTCTGGGGTGGGACCAATCTGAGACACAGACTGGAGCTCAGCCTCACTGCTTTGCCTGAACAGTGACAGGGGCTACATCTTCACGAGATGGTGGATAGCCCTGGTTTCCTGCAAGGGTGTTGCTGGTTGGCCTTAAAACTGGAAGCTAGGCAAGACAGCTGGAGCTGGAAGTTCTCCCGGGATTGGAGCGGCGCTCAGCCACACAGCTGTCAGAGCTGACATGGAGGACAGGCCCTGATGTGGCCCTTCCCACATCCTGGGTCCCCGCAGCTGGGGCCATGGCTTCTGCAGTCAGTCTTCTCCTGATGCTGCGGACAGGTGCAAAGCTCCCCATCCTTGTGACAGAGGAAGAGCAGAGGCATGGACGTGGTAAATGGACGTTCCCAAAGTCACCTTACTAGAAAGGGGAGAGGGTGGTGCATACTGGGGCTGGGGCTTATGGCTCAGATAGGCCTGGGGGATCTCTACCCACCAGCTCGCTGCGTGGGTCCCCACTTCTTCCTTTTTAGAGCAGGGATTTGATTCTTGCCTCCTCAGGTTGTCAAGGGTGTGTCCTGCCCTCCCATTGCCCCCCACATACAAGTGCAGGACGGAAGGCAGAGGATGTGGCCGACTCCACCTCTGCTGTGACTGTTCTTGCACTCAGGGACAAGGGACCCAAGTCTCTGGGATCCCCATGGCTGGGACCCTTCTCCTACCTTCTCCTGCCTTCCTCCGAGGGTTGATCTTGCTCTTTCCTGCAACTCCTCTGAATTAGATCATGTGAGAGTTTCGTTGCTGGAAACATACAGCAGGCAAGCAGGCCCAAGGCCGAAGCGGAGAGAACCCGAGGGTGGGCTCCTGAGGGCTTAGCGAGGAGCGGCCCGTGCCGTTCTGCCCCGTACAGCAGTAGCTTAGCGCCGTGCTCGGCGGGCACCACCACCTGTGACTCATGTCATGCTCACGGCACCCCGGTACCCCGGCAATGCTGTTACTCAATCTGTTTGTGCCCAGTTTTCAGATGAGTAAATTGAGCGGCTCGTGGGAAGGGCTCGTGGGAGGGGCTCATGGGAGGGGCTGGGAGGCAGCTCCATGGCGAGTTTAGGCCAGAGGAGATCTGCCCCAAGGTGGGAAGGTGCGAGAGCGCAGGAAGGGAGAATGTGTTTCCTGGGGCCCGTGATGCATCTTCGGACAAGCCCTGGGCCTCAGGCCGGCCAGCCTGCCTGGCAGGGAGCAGGCCGGGCTTGTTTGAGTATCCCTTAGCCTCTTGTATGTATTTCAAATTAATTGATTCATGAATTACCAAGCTAATTAATTAAAATAGAATTTAAACATTTAGTTTCTCATTGGCACTTCCTTCACCTCAAGTGCTCGACCCTCACACGTGACTCGTGGCTGCCAAGTCCAGCAACACAGGGGAAGAATGTATTTGTCATCACAGAAAGTTCCCTTGGACACAGAGCAGGTCTCAAATAGGTCCCCACAGTCTGGGTCAGACGAAGGTCGGCTGTCGACTCCTCAGGGACCCACTGGCTTTGTTCTTGGGCCCCGTCTATACTGGCACCCAGGAGGTGAAGGAAGGCTTTCAAAGCTCGGAGGAGGCCGTTCTAGGCAAGGCCAGGCCTCTAGATTTTGTCTGACTTACGGGAGAAGACAGGAGGAGCACAAGGGCCCTCTGTGTGGCTCTTGTCTTTCGAATATGCCAGTCACAACCCTGATACTTTTACATGTGTTACTAGTAAGCATAGGGGATAATAAGATCATTGACTGGGTGCTGGATGTGCCGAGGGTTTATGCTAATACGTGCCAGACACCATGCCCGTGCCCGCTCATTCTCACCTGCCACCACGGGTGGGGCTTGGTGCCATCCCCATGCACAGACTCGGGCGGCACGGCCTCCCTGCGGCCCCTGCCCCAGCCTGTCCCCTTGTGACCACGGTGGCCTCGACCCTGGTGGGATTCTGGTTCCGAAGCCCACTTCCCAAGCAGCCCCTCAGCCCCATGTTCCTTCTTTTACTGGAATAATTTTAATGTTTCAGCCTGTGCCTTAATACATATACCCCTTCTTGCATTTAAGATGAACTAGAGATAGTTTTGTAGACACTTCTCGTGACCCCTGCCATTTGTCCTTGCTTCTCTTTATGGGTCTGCAGATTCTCTGAATTTTAAACCTCCCCTTTCCACTTTTTAAGCTGTCATTGTTTGGAAAGTTATTTAAGACCAATGGTCTTCAGATGATCAGACAGGTTCTTTCTCCTCTGAAGAACTCGACAACAGACCGTTTACACTAAATATTAGAGCATCTTTACCACAGCCGTAAAATTTAGTTGTAAGCATGAAGGTGAGCTGTGAGTATGGTTTTCCATCACTGTAACTGTTAATGACACTTTCTGGTGAGAGGTTTCAGTTTAAAATCCCCGGTCAGTCAGTGCTTTACTCTCAGGAGGAAATGAAAGAAATCACTTGGAAATGGCTGAACTATAGGAAAAAAAAAACACAACAAAAACAAACAAGCAAAAACCCACAACCGAGGAAACCCTCTTGGCTCCAGGAGGCGTTCTGGAGAGGTGGATGGGAGGTCTAAGTGCTCTTGCCGGCTGCCCGTCCTCCCTGGTCACATCTGCTCTGACAGCACCAGCCGAAAAGACGAGATGACTGCCTCAAAGATGACTTCCGGTGGGCCGCCCCATCGTTCAGAAGCATGGGGTACCTGCAGCAGATGTGGGGGCGAGAGAAGGACTCTCATTCCGGCTGGTCTCCAGAAAAAGGAAACAAGCTCTGTATCTGCTAAGAGATCAGTTTGCGCCCGATTTGGTTTAAATGCTAAACCCTATGAAATGATCTTAAGCAGAAAAATCAATTTCCCAGAAGTCTCAGATGTACACTGGAACTCTTATATTTGAACTAAATCTAGGTAGAGTTAAATAATTGAGTTTGCTCTCTTTAAGTGATACAAATGTATTTCACGCTACAAGTAGCTCACAGGAGTGGGGCAGCTCCAAGGGGGCCCCCGGGCGCCTGCGCCCCGGGAGACAGGGGGCCACTGGCCAAGATCACGCCTGTCCTGATGGGTAGTGCCAGGGCGATGCTGAGTCCCAGGCACCTTCCCATCGAGAATGAACTCTCCGGGATAAACTCGGGGTCAGAGCTGCATCCTCTGGGAGTTGCCTGCACCATTATCAAGGGAAGTGAGGGACCTCCCGTGGGAGTGTGGCAGTTGAGAGGCCAGGGAGACAGCCTGGGGACACGCTGGTCCTGAAGAGGAGCTGAAGGACAGGAAGGTCAGTGTTCCTGACCCCACCACAGTTTGGTCCTGACTCCCATTTCCTGCCTGGTTGACCTGGAATCCACAGCTTCTCAGAGCCTCTGTTTTGCATCTGTGAAATAAGACTCGATGCACCCGTTTGGCTGCTTTTCTTGACTGCCCCCGGCACTGGGCAACACGGTAGATCGCGTGCCACTCAGAGCTTATGATTCTGGTGGTGGCAAGTGGCATAGAACAGACAGGCTTGCAGAAGCACTGGGTTGTGGAAGATGCTGGAAGGAAGAACACGCTTAACAAACTCAGTGCTTCCTGGAGTCCTTGGAGGGGCAGAGTAGGTTAATACAGCAGAGTGCGCAGGCATGCTCGGTGAATGTTCGCTCTTACTGCTCTAGGCTCTCAGAATACGACGGTTATTGTTATTACGGTCAACGTTGTCTTCATCAGGTAGGGCAGGGGGAGGAAGGGGTGAAGGGGAGACACTGGGCTGGGGAGGGGTTCGGCATTCCTATCTACCACATGCAGACCCGTGTGGCCGGCTTTCCTCCCAGTCTCCATCTGCCCTCAAGCCCGCCGCCACCCCACCCGGCTCATCCAGCGAGGTGCAAGGAAGGGGTCAGAGAGGTGTCTCGGGGGTCCCCTCCTGGCCCTTGCTGTGCCCCCATCTCCCTGCTTTATCTGGGGAGCATTTACAAGTGGGGGCCGGCCTCTGCTTAGAGCACATCCCTGCTGGCGGGGGGAGCAGAGGGGCAGGGAGCGCTGGTGTGCATGTTTATCATTGAATTTAAAAGCTGGCCTTTGGGGAGCATTGACATTGAAGCCAGAGTCCCTGTGGCCAAGGCATCTGGACAGCTCTTTCTGTCTCCTTGTTAGAGATCCATTCTTCTTCAGAGTGTTTTCAGCAGCTGGATGTTTGCCTCGCCAATTTAGATGACGCGGGCCCTGTACCGAAGACATCGATAACCCGTTGTAGGGATGACGTGGCCGGCGGAGATGTGGCAGATAGAAAGCAGATGAGGGTTACTTGGAGGTGAGCTGTGATTTTTGATGCTCACAATGGAGGCTCTGAAATCCAAGCTCCCCGAGTTTCAGTGGCCTATATTTGTTTGCTTCTTTTGGCTGCTCTCTCTGCTGTTGGAATCCCCTCTCCCTCCCCGGCCGCAGGGCCAAATGACACACGTTCAGTCGAAAACCATGAAGCCAAGGATCTGGGGCCGCTGCTGTCACCAGCCAGCTGTGTGACCCGGACAGCCTGCTCAGATCGCTGGAGCACTGCGGGTTTTCAGGTCTTCACGGGAGGGAGTTGATTCCACGGGAACTCACCTCATTTAGAGAATTCGGCTAACGCAGAATGAGATCACGGGAGACCCTCCAGGGTCTGTGAACTGAGGCAAGGAAACGGGGGAGGGGGTTGATCTTTTTATCTTTCTTTTTTTTTTTGCACATTGTGTATTTGCACAAAAGCACATCCAATGTAGTTCAGTCTCCTTGGTTGAGTGCGCATTGAATTCATGTACTTCCTCTGGAAAGTGCTGGTCACACACAGGTACACTTCCATCTTTAAATACAACCTCTGTGTGAAGAGGACTCCGATCCCCAAAGAAGGCACAACTTTAGTGAGGCGAAGTATTATCAAACGGCACCCCAGGAAGATGGACGCGTTGACACGAGGTGGCGAGGAGCATTCTCTCGTCTGCACCGCGCCGCAGGCTGCCGCGGGACATCGGTTTTGGCTTTTATCCAGCAGGAACGAACAGTAAATAAATGAAGAAGTATATTAGGCTGAACTGCTGACATTTGTATGCAGGGTAGTAAATGTTTGTAGATGAAGAGCAGCAAAAGATTTTTTAATAAATGCTTTTGTGACGGATTTTACACTAAATCATTTCTTGACATTTCGACTAAAACCAACAGCTTAGATAATGGATCTGATGTTCATACCATGCATATACTCTGGTTTGATAAATCCTCTGCTAAGAGGACCTCCATGAAACCGATTCCCTCCGGACCGGGAGAAGATTGTATGTGGAATAAATTAATGGGGGGAGCTGGGGAGGACCCAGGGGTCTGTGCTCCTGCCCACACTCTGGATCTGTGCTGAGGCTCAGCGAACTGTCTCCTTGGGTTTTGAATTCGGGTTGGACCGTGTTAAATAAACTCCGTGGTAGAGATGACTTCATGACGGTTCTATTTTCTGACGGGAATATTTACTTAAGAAAGCCAGAGACAGAGAGCCTGAGAGAAAATGAAGGAGCCAGGCAGGCAGCACGTGGAGAGGCCATTTTGAGCCAAATGATGCCCTGTTTTCCCTCTTTCCCCGTGCAGGCCCTCCCCGGCCATCCTTCCCTCTGGCCAGCACACGGCAGACGGGGACACATGGCTGGCTCTCTTCAGGCTCCTCAGGGAGGTCCTGCTTCATCTCTGGCAAGCCCCGACATCCGGGAGTTTCTTCCTCCTTGTCTGGCCTTCAAGGCCTGGGCTGGCTTCCCTTTGTGTAGATGCTCGAGTGTCTTCCCACCTCCCTCTTAGCATTTCTGCCCCTCCTGTCGTCCGGGGGTTCCCCTGCCTGGCGTGTCCCTTCTGTTGTCCTCGGCTCCCGTGCCACCACCCCCTGGAGCCTCCCGCCTCTTCCCTTCGCTGCAGGCAGAGAGGATGCTCTCTCCACGCCTGGGGCCCAAATCTGGAGAGTACCATTTGCAGTTCGCACGGGGTTTCTCAGAGCAGGGCCTGTGGGTCACCAGACATCAGCAGGCCCGCCGTGTGACACAGTCCCGACTCCTGAGCCCGAATCTCCGGAGACGATCCCCTACGATCTCACTAGGCACCTCCTTCTGGTGTCCAGCCCGCACATGGCACCCAGGGGGTGTCTGGGGAATGAATCAAAGGACACCTGGAAGCTTTTGGTCTTAGACTCAGGTCGAACGCCTCATCTCACATTTTATTGTTACTTTACACGTGTCATGTAGTTTTCAGAGACATTAAGTGACCTCCATCCTGATCCATTATGGTGTAATAGATAAAGCCATCCTTCAGAAAGAAATTAAAGGGCCTTGACAATGATAATTGCTGTTAATATCACTCTGGACATAGGTTTGCTGATTAATGAGTTTAGAAAATTTGCTTCGGAAACAACATGAACTAACACGAGAAACACCACCACCAGGGGGGTGGTGTCTGCAGGGCGAGAAACGGCATCTGGGGGGCTGGCCAGGAGCAACCCAGCGAAGGCAGTGGGAGGCGCGCTCAGGGCACGCTGCCTCCCCAGCCAGGCCTGGGCCCCGTGAGCCCTGCGTGATGCAGCCCTATGGGTGCCCCGCCATCCCAGGGACACCATGGGGCCGAGTCCCCGGGGCGGGCTGAGAAATTCCCGGGGCCTGCAAGGAGAACCAGCACCTTCCTGCTCTGATCTCCTTTTCCCGTTTTACATACTCACTCTCCCTGGTGAATAGTCCTTGGCAGGTTTCCTGAGATATCAAATTCCAGGAGAGAAAATACACAGGTCATGTGTAAGGACTAAATAGAACCCTTAGTTGGAAATGACTTTTGTCAGGTGTCTGGGAAGCAGCCGCGCCTTCAGCTACGAGTTAATCAGACAGCGCTGCGCATGAGGAGCACGGGCTCAGGGCCCTCGGCGGCCTCCCGACGCCTCCCTGACTCACCTTGGGCAGGTCACGGCGCTACTCGGGGCTGCGGCTTTTTCATCTCGCTGATGAGGGGCTTGGATGAGCTTGGCCACACTGCTTCCAGGCCCACGAGTGTGGGATTTCACCCGCCCGCCGTCAGCCCCCCGTGGCCCCCGGTCCGCTGCTGGGGTGTGCGGTGCTGGGCCATGCTTAGGACCCTCAGCTGCTGGCAGGACCGCAAATGCATCTTTGGTTTGCTTTGCAACTTGCTTGGACTTGTTTCTCATCACAGAAACAGGTGAGGTGAGCGTGTTAAAAATAGTGGCCAGTAGGAAAGTCTAAATGCTTTCCGCGCTGATTGCAGTGATTACTGTAGCTCGTCGGCAGGACCAGAGATGCGGGCGGTAGTTCCTCACGTGTGCACGCAGGAGGTGTGTGCCTTGCACTTGGCCAGGCAGGGCCCAGGGGGCCTTGGGGTAGTGGTTGCTTCATGGGCCAGTGTGGCGTGTCAGGAGGGCCTTTGACTCTGAGCCTCGATATTCTCATCTGTGAAACGGGGGATACCAGTTCCCTTCTAGACGTGTGAGGCGCGGCAAATGCAGTAATGAACTTTGTAAATGTACACACAGCACCTACCTGAGCCCCAGGTGCTATTAGTGCGATTCGACCGTGAGGTCCGCTGGTTCTCTTCAGCCGCCTCCCTCCGGGGACGACCTTCCCCCTGGACGGGGAGGAAGATCAAGCCTCTGATTCTGAGACCCTGCTGATCTGGCTGTCCTGGGTGACTTTGGTGTGGAGATGGAATGCTGGCCCAGGGAGGGCAGAGTCTGCATATGGAAGGCGGCAGGCGTGCCTTTGTTTCCTGGGCCTTTAATCTGGGGACGAGCTGGGCTCATCATTCGTTTGGCGTCCAGGCCACCATGGTTTTAAGGTAGGCCCTTCGTGAGCCCCCAGAGCACCAAGAGCAAGACCAACTTCCAGGTGGACTGGGTGGCCGAAGCCCATGGCTGACACGGCCCTGCAGCTCCCTGGGGACAGGGACTGTGCTGACACCTGTGGGTTTTCAGGTCCTGTCTGTTGAATGCGTGAGGGGTTCAGCACCACCCTGGGGAACACTTCATCCAGAGCATCTCTTCCTGAAAGTGGGGGCCCGTCATGGCTTGCCCGGTGCCCTTCCCGGTGTGGCTGTGTTAGAGTCTCCTGGGGGGTGCTGTGGGGCTGTGAGCAGCGTCACCTCCTATTTGTACCGCTCTCCGTGGGACCTACCCAGATCCTTGCCACACGCAGTGTTAGATAGCAGCTGTGTTTTTTAAACAGCCTTATTGAGCTACAGTTTACATAGCATAAATGCACCCATTTCAATGTACACGTCCATGAGGTTTAGTAAATCTACAGTGTTGTGCAACCAACACCACAATCCAAATTTAGGACTTTTCCATCGACCCGAAGAGATCCCTGTTGCCTCTTTGCAGCTACTCTTCACCCCCACCTCCAGCCCCAGGCAAGCACTCATGTACTTTCTGTCTCCATAGATTTGCCTTTTCTGGACTTTCATACCAGTGGAATCATGCAGTATGTGGTCCTTTCCAGCAGCAATATCGGTTCGTCTCCCTCCTGGCTCCTGGCAGTAGACAGTTCGAGTTTGTCCACACTGGCTATGACCACAATCCCCTGCCCTGGGCCCCCCACCCCGTGGTCTCATCCAGCCCCCTTCCCATCTGCTGTCTGTGGGCCACCCACTCTCCATTCTTATGCTCATCCCTGAGAACCAGAGCCCCACTGTATTTGGTGACACAGGGAGCTTCCATTTAACTGCCTACATTGGAGCTCATCTTTCCTCCCCACCTGGCACCATGCTGTTAGTGAATAGTGTGACCTTGGCTTGGTGGACAGACTCTGAGGTGGCCCCATGTTCACTGGCCCCTCCCCTCGAGTGTGGGTGGGGCTTGTGACTGACTTCTGACCATAGCCCACGGCAAAAGCAGGTGATCCCGTGACCTAAGATCGTAGCAAGTCCTCCTGCTGGGGATCCTCACATGGCAAGGAGCTACACATGCTTTCAGAAACTGAAGGTCGCCCCCAGACAGCTCCCCAAACCCAAAGCTCCCAGTTTTATAGCTGCAAGGACTGGACTCAGCCAACAACCGTGCAAGCAGGAAAGTGGATCCTTCCCCAGTCAAACCACCAGATGAGAACCCTGTTTTGGGTGGCATCTTGCTGGCAATCTTGGGAGACCCAAGCAGAGGACCCACTTAGGCTTTGGAACTATTAGATAATAAATGTGTGTATTTTTAAGCTGCTAATTTTGTGCTGATGTTATGTAGCAATAGAAGACTATTTATCCCCCACATAAGGTGGCCATTTCTCAGCCCACATGCCTGCTCCATGGTCTTCTCCAACCCCTCCGCCCTGCCTCACTTTATTTTTATTTCTTATTTTTTAAAAGATTTCATTTACTTTAGAGAGAGAGGAGGAACAGAGGGAGAGGGAGAGAGAGAGAGAGAATCTCAAACAGACTCCACACTGAGTGCAGAGACCAGGACTCGATCCCACGACCTTGAGATCATGACATGAGCCAAAATCTAGAGTCAGCCCCTTAACCCACTGAGCTGCCCAGGCGCCCCTGCCCTGCCTCACTTCAGGCCTCCCATCTTGCCCAGGATTATTGCAATGGGCTCCCCCCAATCTCCCTGCCTGTGGACTCCCTCCCAACCTGCCTCTCCCCTCCCGCTTCATTCTGATGTAGACAGGTCCTTGCGGAAACTGGCCCCATGTGGCACAACGAGGATCTCACGTTGGGCTACAAAGATTTCATGATCCTGTTCCAACACCCTCCTCAAGCTTTATTTTCTGTCTATCCTGTTCATACACCTATGAGAATGACTTGGCCATTCTTAGCTCTTCTGGGTTTTTCCCACCTCTGTGACTTTGTATCTGCTGTTCTTCTCTGGAATGTCCTTCCATCTCTTTTCAGCCTGAAAAACTCTTATTCATTCTTCAAAACCCCAGGTTCAATAACGCCTCTTTTTGAAACCTTCCATGCTCTCCCTAGACAGCAAAGATTTGGACTTTGTGTGGCACACTGCTCTTTCACCAACTGTCACATTATATTTTAGTTTGTGTCCCCAGAACGCCCAGCAGAGTGTGGACAGGAATTTGGACTTGCTCTCCCCTAGCCCTATAGCTTGACCAACACCTATGGTGTTTCAGGAATGCTTTTAGAACAAATAGCTGACTATCTGCTCAAATACGTGAGCAGAACCTCCAGCCGTGACCTCGTGTCATGGGTGTCCTAAGGCCCCTTGATTTCCAGGGAGTTGGGCGTGTGGGTTGGGTGAGGTGGGGCAAAGGGAGAGGCGGGTTCCAAAATCAGGGACTCATTCTGGAATGTATTGCGGATCTGAATGTCCCAGTCATTGTTTTACTGAAGTTCCGTCCTGAGAAAGGGGGTCCGTGAGGCCCATGGCTCCTGGTGCCCTCATCCATCCCTGGCTGGAGTTCCCAGCTAGTGGAGACCAACCTGACAGAAGTCTCAAACTGCAGAAAGGATCCGAGATACTGTGGACCCTTGCCTGATTTATCACTACAACTGAAATCACGCCCCCTCGCCCCCAGCTATCCCCCTCCCCCTCCCCCACTCCTGTTTTTGACTCTCTGGTGCTCCTCCCAGCTGACACACATGTTTTCCTTCTTTACCTTCTTGTTTTCTGTTTCCCCCAGGGACAGCCAGAAGTCCTGTGGGACTGGGGGGGCCCTGTGGGTGTTCCTTTCTACATTTCCGGTGCCTGGAAACATGGGACATTCCGGGCGGTCAGGATCATCCATTGAATGAGGCGCAGGGAGCCTGGTCCCCAGATCCCCGCTCTGCCCGCACCTAGGCCACCTCCCCCCCTGACATTTGTAAAATTCAAACCCATGGAGTCAGCCCTTTGTTTACGCTCTTTTGTTGACTTCTCATTTCCCTTAGAATAAAGAAAATAACCCTCACCTCCAAACATTTTTTATTTATCCATTCATCCCAGATTCAAGATTTTAAAAACTCTGGCTTCTTGTGGAGTGCCCTTAAATTTAACCCAAACTAACTCTAGCCCTAACCCCCTAAAGTCTAGAAGATACAATATGAATTTCTCTTCCCTGAGCACTTTTATTTTATTTTATTTTATTTTTTATTTTATTTTATTTTATTTTTAATTTTATTTATTTATTTGACAGAGAGAGACACAGCGAGAGAGGGAACACAAGCACGGGGAGTGGGAGAGGGAGAAGCAGGCTTCCCGCGGAGCAGGGAGCCCAATGCGGGGCTCGATCCCAGGACCCTGGGATCATGACCTGGGCCGAAGGCAGACGCTTAACGACTGAGCCACCCAGGCGCCCGAGCACCTTTATTTTAGAAAACAATTTCAGTTTGTCTTCCTCTATGATACAATTATGAATACTTAGAGCCTGCCAGTAGGCTTTGGTGATTACAATTTTAGGGCTTAGAACTTAAAGGGTGAGGGTAAAGATGGTATTTGAACCATATGACATTAGGGTAAAATGGTATTTCCCACTGGGTGGCACTCAGAGGGGGGGTCTGATGATAATCCTTTACCTGGGTCATGACCCTCTGCCATCCCATTCCTGTATGATGCTGGATACGGGGTGGGGGTGATTGACTTGCCAATACTGTTTCTATCAGTTTCGTGTTCTTTGCAGAGGGAAGAGGAAAAAGCCCCTCCCATCTACTTCTACTGGGGCTTGTTAAGCCGTGGCCTTGGGGGCCAGCCGATCAGTGGTGAGAAGCAGCAAGCAGCCAGTGGGTTCTGCAGTCAGCGGGCAAGGACAGCCCGTGGCTACTCCAACCCACTGCCTGGCTGCACTTCGCGGAGGGTGTCACCTTGGTGGAGATACAAAGGCAAATCATGCCAGCATGACAGAGCCCACTTAACTCTGTCTAGCCTGGTATTTAGGGAAGAAGTCGAGGACAAATATGTACTGGGCCCTACGGCTGGGCAGTGGCCAGTGTGCACCGCAAGGTGTGGAGGTCAGCGTTTTTCAGGGTGATTTTTTTCTATCACTGGGTCCGCGGAACAGAACGGGAATGTCCTTCCTGGCTATTTTAGGGAGCACGAGGTGAATAAGACAGCTTCTCCTAAGCCAGCACTGCTTGCATAGTAAGTGGCCCTAAGACATTAAAATGAATCTCTTTGTGGCCCACTGGACACTCCCCGAGCACCCCTGTAATTGGTGTTCTGTTCCGTTTTCAGCAGTGGGTCTCAGCCGCACTTGGAGGAGGTGTTTTTGGTGTGGGTCAAAACCAAATGTTGCCTTCTGTCAGCTCCGGGAAGGAAGCTGGTAAATGCACATGCTTGTCTTCGGTTCCAGGGGCTACGGCGAGTGACGAAAGGGGCATTCGGTCTCCATCAAAACTATTCTTGAGGAACCGCCTCCAAGGGACTCGTGCACCCCCAGGGCAGGGCCCCATCCTCGGCCGGGCGTGACAGGTACGAAGCCAGGCCTCGGGACGTGGGGTCCAGAATGACAACCACAGCATGAAGGAACTTGGACATGGGGATGTCCGACCTCCAGCGAGGGGATGAGATGCCAGGGCACAGGTGTGCGGAGAGGAATTAGGTTTACTGCTTGCTCTTCTCTTACAGCCGGGACTTCTCCACTGGTTCTCCAGAGTTTCTTCCTGCACCGCCTCGGCATCCCCCACTCTGCGCAGGGGTAGCTGCCGGGGAGGCTGCCTGGGTTTCCAGGGGTGCCTAGTTCCACCCCGCGAAGCAGATAGAGTACAGCTCTAAGCGGCCCCTCTCACTCACGTGCCTCGTGTCCTCTCCAATAATGCGTTTGATTTGGCCTCTGAAAGCCCCCCAGATGCCCACGGAGCGGGGCTATCAACGTGCCGCCAAGGGGAGCACCCTCTCACTGTGATCACCAAGGTAGCTCGGGGCTCTGGAGGCCACGCTGAGCTGAACTGCTAATTGCCACCCCGAAGTGTCCCTGCGATTTCTGCCAAGCCCTCTGGTCAGCGAGCACGCCGTGGGAAGTCCAGGGTTCCGTCTTTACTTTTACGGCACCAATTAACTTCCTCTGCCTTTTCTTCTGGGTTCGTGGAATTACTCCGCACTCTTTGCAAGGATGTTTAGTAATTCTCATCGACTGTCGAGGAGCCTGCTGGGACACTGCCAACTGATCTTAACAAGCCCACTTACTGCAGGATTTCCCACTGCTTTCCTGGGTTAGGAATTCCGTAACCAAAGGCACATCTCCCAGGAGAACTTTGAGAAGGTGCCTCGTTATGAATATTTTGATGTTGAAAATGTTCAGCGTGCAAGTTGGTTGTAAAGCTGGCCAGTGTGTTTGGAAGAACAGGGTGGGCCTTCGGCAAACTTGGAGCAGGGTGGGATTCTGATTCCGCCCCTCTGCCTTTCATCCTTCCCTCTTCTTTCTTCTTCGAGCGCACCCTGGGAACCCCAGCTCCAGCTGCTCCCCACTCCTCCATGCGGCCACACTGAAAGCTCGTGCGCTAATTGGTGATTAGGCACAAATGCATGGCCACTGTTGGCTTGCTTCCTCTCCTGGATAACTTTTTCTTCCTTTTTATATTAGTTAGACCCTTTCATGTCTTAACAAGAGGGGCCAACTTGCGTAAGATTTCAGGAATGGTAGGTGGGCGAGATCTGAATTTCTGGCTCCCCTCCCAAATGCAGTCTGGGCGACCATGTGTGCCGGTCCGAGCTGTGACTGGCCCTGGGTCCAGGGATAGCAGTGCTGTTGGAGAGAGATGGGGTGGGGGGGTCACCTCCCCAGTCCTGCCTGCAGAGAGTACGAGGGGATGTGGGGCTCCGTGAGGGTAGCGGAGAATGAAGCTCATGTGTGCTGCATCTGGGCTCCCAGGCAACAGGAACACCTACGTGGTCAGACTCTGTTTGGGGCATTAAGTAGGTGGAGGGAGCCTCCTGCTAGAAACATACACGGTAGGAAATTAGAATTTGCCATCAGGCAAGCTGAGGTTTAATCAGCTTATTACACGAGGAGTCTTGATTATCTGAGGGCTGGTAAAAAGACTCAGGAATAAAATCAAATCCAAGAAATGGGGAAGAGGGATGCTTACAAATTCACCGTGGGGTTTGATTCTGAGAACTGATTCATTTTTATCTTCCAAATTCCCCAGGCATGGGAGAGAGACCACTTGGAGAAGGACCTTGGTTCTTCGGAGAGACCGACAGTGTTTTCTAGGTTTAGCGTGGCGCCGTTGGAGAGCACCTGCTGCAGAGATGGGGATGGTTTACCCCTGTGCCGTCCAGGACGGTAGCTGCTCACACTCAACTCCTGAGCACGTCCAGTGTGGCCAGTGCGCCTGAGGAACTGAATATTTCCTTTCATTCACCTTGAATTATTTTAGGTGTAATCTGAATACCCACTTGTGGCTGAGGGCTCCCCAGCAGATAGGGCCTTCTAGAGCAGGGTGTGCTGGTGGTAGTGGGAGGGGCAGGGGGTGGAGCAGGGGAGGGGAGAGCAGAGAGGTGATCTGGAGAGGTGGAGAGTGCCAGATGAAGAGGATGTTGTAAGGCTTGTGGGCACATCTGGGCTTGGCCCTCGGGGCAATGGGAAGCCATAGGAAGGCTTTGGTAGCAGAGTAGTGCACTCGGATTTAGAGCTTAAAAGACCCCCTTCTAGGGTCCATGTTTGAGTAAGACTAGGGGCAGGAGGGCAGCCAGGGAAGGTTGCAGTGGATGTGAATACACACATAACATACATAGCTAATGGTATATAATTACGAGGGACGCTTAATGCTAGGACCTGTGCCAAGCACTCCACATTGATGATCAGACCACCTATAGAAAAATATCCCAAAGGGAAAGTTGTCTGGGCTTTGCAATCAAGCCACTGGCTGTTGAGAGAGAAAGACAAACAGAAAATGAAGACCCCTCTGTGCCCGGCTTGCAGCTGGGGGTAGCGTTCTTCTGCAAGAGAGGGAGCCTGGGCCAGGAGCAGATGGGGACACATGTGTCCCTGGGTTAAGTCAGACTCGGACTGCCGCCCTCCTTCAGGTCAACACCTCCGCCGGGGACCGCAGGGGTAGAGCCCTGCAGGGTGGCCGTGCAGAGCCCCGGGCCCTCCCGGTGACCCTGGACCGGGGCAGTGACGGTTGGCAGAGGCGAGTCTCGAGTCTCCTTGCCTCGCGGGTGTGGCCCAGTCCTCCTGGCACTGGTGGCGGAATGGAGGTGTCTGGGAAGCAGAAAGCAGGCCGGTCACACCGCACGGCACTGGAAAGGGCTGGCACCCATGGGACAGTGCTGCGACCCAGCAGCTCACATGGGCAGGTGCTCTGAAAACCAGTGTGGCCGCTAACTGACTCATGAAGTTACTATTGATTTTATGCGTCTGTTTTTAAAAAGCGTTTTCTGCTCTACCTTAGGAAAAAAAAAGGTACATCGTTTGAACGAACCCAGTTCTGTCTGCATTTATCCTTCCTGATTTATCCTAAAGAAAGAGTCCTGTTGGTGTGTGAAGCTTTAGCCTGCAGGACATTCCCCACAGCCGTGCTTATCTGAACGCGGGGCAGGGGCGCATCGGGGAATTACGGGGCGCTACAGCCCCGAGTCCTTTATGTGATGGTGCGAGAAAATATTTAGAAACTTGAAAATTGTTCAGATTATGTGCGTAAGTGAAAAAAGGACAAGTTATAAAATAGCACATAGAGTTTACCCATATTTTTCTTTTAAAAATGTTGATGTGTTCATAGAATAAATTAGGATAATATAACAAAAAAACTGGTTACTCCGGGAAGTAGAATTACGGGTGTTTTAAAATTTCCTTCTTTCCTTTTGTTTTTATGAATTTTGTACACAAACATCCACTGCTGTAAATTAGAAGTATCTTTTTGTTTTGTATAGGACTAATGGAGGGGCAGAGTGTCATGGGGGCAGGGGGAGGCAGAGAGGGCTCTGCCCTGGAACTGGGCTCCATCTCCCGAAGCTCAAGGTAGTAGATGGTTTTTAGGTGTGAAAACATAGGAAGGCTGTTCCCAGTGAATCCTTTGTCCTCAATCAAAAAAGCATTTTCCTCCTTTGCAGAAAGCAAAGCGCAGGCTCTGTCTGGTCCTGGGCGTTGAGCTGGCCTTGTGGCGGGGGCCCAGTGGGACCCTGCTTCTATGAACAGACAGTGACTCTGTGACTCGAGCACTCAGCCGAGAAAGGCAACTCGTGCCCAAGCCCGGATCGGTGAGATGCTGTCCAAGGGTGGCCGTGCAGAGCCCCGGGCCCTCCCGGTGACAGCAACTCGCTGAAATGGGATTGCCCACTCAATTAGCTCTCAGGATTCCCACTCCCAGGGGTCCCGACTGTCAGACAGGATCCACAGGAGTGTGATGAAGGGTGCATGTCATTAGGACCCAGGCTGGGGCAGGGCCCCCTCTATAAATGGCATTCATAAGCCAGGCAAACGCTGGGCCACAGAGCTGGGATCGTGCAGACAGGACAGTTAAAGGTTTTTTTAATTGGATTCCTACTCCTTTCTGGCACAATCATTTGGTGGTGGGTTGGTCTTCCATTAGAGAAAAAAAAGGAATTCTTTAGATATGGTGCTATGTTCTAGGAAAGCCCCGCATTGAGTGCTGTTCCAGTCCTGTGCCCACGCTGGTTCTAGGCATTTGGGGTTCCTCCAAATCAGACCACTCTGGAATGATCCCAACGGCTGTTTCCAAACTTGGAGATACACGAAACTCAGTCGTCTGAGGATGATAGTTTCCTGGCCTCGCACGAAAATTTTGGTGTTAGCTATGGACTGTTTTCCTTATTTTGTGCCGAGATCCCGTATTTTTCTGGGTTGAGAGATACACGTTTTTCTTCCAATAAAACAGTCTGCCATTTAAAACGGTGCCCATGTGGACGCATCCAGAGCAGCGTTCATTTAGCACATACTCCCCGAGGGATCTGCTCCCCCTTCAGGGGGCAGGGGCTCCTGCGCCACCCAGAAGTTAGGCTGCTGTTTTGCTGCCTCTTATGAATTATTTGGACTTTATCTTTAATATATATTCAGATGTTGATCTTTTTATGAATTCAGAAAGGGCTCTTACCTTCCAGACTCCCTGCGCGAGGTTCTGGTGCGCTAAATGCGGAGCTTCGTGGCTGTGGGTGGGGCCGTTATGAAATATTTGTCATGTGGGCTGTAGTGGGTCTTGACTGTTCCTGTTTTTCCCTAGAAGTTTTTTTATTTCTTTTAAGAATGACAAACTTAGAATTTCAGGTTCAAGATTTTGTGATAGTTCTCCTCCCCCATCTCCTCCTCTTCCTCCTCTTCCTCTTCCTTTTCTTCCTCCTCCTCTTCTTTTTCCCCCACCTCCTCCCTCATCGTCTCTGTCTCTCTCTGCCTCTCATTAGCGAGAACTAAAGCGGTTGGACCTGGCGTTCACAGTTGCGAGGGCCCCCAGGAAGAATGGGGCAGTTGTGGCCCATTGCAAAGGGCCCCGCAGTGCTCTGGGGCCAGCCGTTGGCGTGCTGAAGCATTGCCAACGCCCCTATGATGAATGCCACTGGCAACGGAAGAGTGATGTGAAGCCTTTGGAGGCCAGCAGGTACGGCAGGACAGAACTCAGGACCCAGAGCAGCGACCAGAGCCAGAGAAGGTCTGGGGCCGCAGCAACATAGCAGTGTCCCGACATTGTCCCTACACTGTCCCCACAGATGGAAGCCTTCATCTCAGAAACAGAGAGATGTGAAGTGATTGATACCATGGTCCAAGAAGATGGCATTTTCTCTGATTGGAACCCTATAGAATTAATGTGCATCTGTAACAAATACCATTAAGATTAAGTATTCTTCAGAGAGATGGAGAATCAGGGAAAGAAGGAGTGATGCAAGGCATTTCTCTCGGCTCGGTGGAAAAATAGAAGATTACTTGCATATAGATCAGCCAAAGAGGGGAACATCCTCTTGCATCCTAGAATGTTTCTTTTGTGTTTGCAAATATTCTGTGATCCCAAGACCTCAGACAGCTGCTTGGGTGGAGAGCACATCTTCTTGAGCTGTGGAAGTCATAAGACCCTGACTTGCTGGGTCCCTGCAGGTGGGCCTGATCTTGTCTGGTTCTGGCCATAGGTGACATTGGGCTTCTGCTGACCATGACTCGTGGTAGCTGGTGTCGAGGCAACAGGTACCAAACTGTCTTGCCGCCACGCCTCTCCTCTCCTGAAGCTGGGCCGTTCCCTGGGCTTGACCAGAACACCAAACCAATCAATGCCACAGCCACCCCTCCTCTTCTGCCTCTTGTCTCTCCCCGTGCTGTCTTGCAGAAGGCTGTTTCTTCCTTGTTTTAATATTTTGAGAAGGAAAGCAGTGGCATCTTCTAAGCTAGGGGTTGTTGATCGATCTACTGATACCAAGAATCAAACCTGTCTTCAAAGCTGCCTTCTCTGCATGGTGGGTTTTCTATACTTGGAGTCACAAAGCTGGCATTGTTTTGAGAGGGTTAACTAAGATTAACGAGCAAAGAAACATGAAACCATAAAGGATCAGCGTTTCCAATCAATGCTGAATAAATTTAATGTGTATTCCATCTGCAGTTTCTTTGGTGCAAGCACCCAGACTCCGATTCTGAAAGGTTTTGCCTCTTTATGTTCCTAAACAACACACTAAGACAAAAACAGTGTGTACTTCCAGTTTAATAGTGCTTTATTTAAGGTTTATACTGCAGTCGATGTATCGATCAAGAGGAATTTGTAAAATACAGAGGTGTGTTTAATAAGAGCTGGACAGAGTACCACAAACCTCGCTATTCCCAAGACTTAAGCAATTGTGAATTGCAACTTCAGCATCTGATTTGGGAGGGGAAAGGGAGGGAAAAATAATTGTAATAAAATAATGGAGACAGCAAAGCGAGAGCTCTAATACCCACCGAATGCCCAAGTTATGAAATCAAGGAGAATCTCCATAGGTGTTCCGAGAGGACTTTGTGCACCAGCTTCTTCCAGAGTGTGTATTTCAGGAGTGTGTAATCACTAGTTCTGGTGGGGGGCCACACAGAGCCTCTGTCCGCAGTATTTCTCATTAGCCCGGTACCAGCAAGAGACGTTAGCCCTGTACCAGCAAGAGAACATCTCTCTCTTTTATCACCCCCAGATTAGCCTACAGTTGCCTCCTTCCTTCCGACATTTGAATAACAAGCCTGATGAAGCCACTTAACTCCCTCCAATTACAGGTGCCAAGTGGGGGTACAAAAAAGAGAGGCCTTTTACATGTGTGAATGGTTTTATAGTCCAGTGTCATAATCAGATTCGAGAAATTGAACTTGCAGAAAGTTTGTGCTAGCCTTGTGGATTTTCATTTCAGATGTTGTCAACTCAAGGGCATTTGGACCAATCAATATCTGTCTGTCTTCTCGCACATAGAAAGTTGGCTATTAGAAAAGAGAGGCTTACAGCAGACTCAGCCAATACCATTAGCCCTAGCCTTAGGGCAGTTCTGTCCATGTGCCCGGGTAGGCACCTGCCCCCTCCCCTCCCCCACCATTAGGGAGGCCACTTGGGATGTCATTTGGACAGAGCGGGCAAAGAGCACTTCTTTATTCTTTCTCTTTTTTACACCCAGACTCCTCCAAAATCAATAAATCTGCTCTTTGCTTATTTTCAGAACTTTACTTCAATATAAGCAAGGACTTTCCTTCCAGCAACAAACTTGACTAACACCATGTCAAGCTTATGTGTGTGTGTGTTTTCTTTCTCTGTTCCAATTTGAAAAATAATTGGAAATAATATCTGATTGATGTTCTCTCTCTCTCTCTCTTTTAGCTAAAGATTTCCTCGATGAAAGATCTTGATCCATTGCTGTTCATGATTCAGCACTTGATTTTTGCTCCAGGTGTCCTGTTACTCCAAGGCATTGTGGGAAATTAAGGAGACAAAGTCTAGATTCTTAATCAGAGAGAACTTTATACAAATTGTATTCATTGACTGCTGTTTTGTATTTCCTTGTTACTGATGCTTTTCTTGTGATTTTTGTTTTGCACTGAACTGCTCCCTGACTGAGAGAAACCTTGAAGCGGTTAAGATACCAGAAAAGGGAGAATTGAGAATTGGTTAGTAGAGATTTGGAGTATCTCCTGGCAGGTCTTAGAATTTTGTTCAGTTTATTGTGATATTCCTCCCTTTCTTTCTTTCTTTCTTTCTTTCTTTCTTTCTTTCTTTCTTTCTTT
>NW_022589731.1:23216885-23226220 GCF_004348235.1 Phoca vitulina
TCTTTCTTTCTTTCTTTCTTTCTTTCTTTCTTTCTTTCTTTCTTTCTCTCTCTCTGTCTCCCTCTTTCCCTCCCTCCCTTCCTTCTCTCTCTCTCTGTCTCTCTGCCTCTCATTAGCAAAAACTAATGAGAAGGGCACAAAGCGGTTGGACCTGGCGTTCACAGTTGCGAGGGCCCCCAGGAAGAACGGGGCAGTTGTGGCCCATTGCAAAGGGCCCCGCAGTGCTCTGGGGCCAGCCGTTGGCATGCTGACGCATTGCCAAGGCCCCTATGATGAATGCCACTGGCAACGAAAGAGTGATGTGAAGCCTTTGGAGGCCAGCAGGTACGGCAGGACAGAACTCAGGACCCCGAGCAGCGACCAGAGCCAGAGAAGGTCTGGGGCCGCAGCAACACAGCAGTGTCCCGACATTGTCCCTACACTGTCCCCACAGACGGAAGCCTTCATCTCGGAAACAGAGAGACGTGAAGTGATTGATACCATGGTCCAAGAAGATGGCATTTTCTCTGATTGGAACCCTATAGAATTAATGTGCATCTGTAACAAATACCATTAAGATTAAGTGTTCTTCAGAGAGATGGAGAATCAGGGAATTCAAGCGGGCTTGCTGGCTGGAGCCAGCCCTGTGGTACCTGACCCATCTGCAGACAGAAAGGGCGTGCGCTGTGGTAAAGGCATCTGTTGGCAGATGAAAGTGAACATGTGAATTTCCTTTCAATTTCCTGAACGAGCATAATACTTCCAGCTCTCTCTTTTAATGTGACTCTGGATTGCTCTTTCCCTGACAGTTGCTGTAGAGATGGCATAGGCTTGCTGCATGGCACAGAGGTACTCTTTATTTCATTGTAATTAGCAAGGGTAATTTTCTGGCATGGCTCCGGAATGGTCCATGAGGGGTTTTCATATTTGAAAGCAGAGGAGAGCTCAAGGTGAGATGCCGAGCTGTAGCAAGCAAGACCAGTTCAAATCTGGAGCTAGAAGCGAGAGGCCGGGCTATCGGTGGGATCACAACTACGGGGTCGCTCAGGCCTCTGGGCCAAAGTTCTCACTGGGTTCCTTCTGATGCTTCTCCTGGGGTACTGGTCGGGATGCGCCCACAGGATCTGGAAAGTGGATGGCGCTGTCCTGCTCTATAAGGTATATGCTCTTCAGAGGGTTCCCTTGAACTGTTTTCCTTTTTGAATGAGAACATAGATCCTCCATTCAGGGCTTTGCTTTGTTGCCTTCACGTAATGCTCATCAGTCCTTCTTTTGCTGTAATTGTTGGTGTATATGCATATCTCTCTTACCAGATGGTAAAGAAATAGCTCGTGTGGTTTTTTTTCATTTTTGCATCCTCAGTATCTGCAAGAGGACCGTCCAGAGACATCACTCACACACGTGAAGACCAATATGTCACTGAGCACACTCTTTAGTCCAACTGACTTTGTTGTTTGTTTGTTTTTGGATAGCAAAACTTTCTCAATAAAGGAAGCAGTATGCTGAGTGGGCTGACATGTCTTGGCATACAGCTCTCTGCTCCACAGACCAGACTTTGCGTGGCATTGGTCCAACACGGAGCCCTGACTGAGAGCCCTGCTTGCTGGCCTGGATCTAAAGGGTGTATTGCACACTACCCTCCACATCCATACATTCTCCCCCCGGCGATGGGGGTGGGAAGGGCACTAAGGCCCTTTTTCTGTGCCCCTTTTTCTGAGCACATGGTTGGTCTCCATGTGGTCAAGTGGCAAAATCAAATCTAAGTCTAATCAAAGCTGAGAAAGTTAAAAAAATTTTTTTCTTTCTAGTTGTGGAGCTGGGGTGATATGAGCCTGGAAGCTTCCAGAAGCCCTGGTCTTCGCCTCAAAGAGAAGCTCAGCTGGGAAATCAAAGCAACCTGAGTGAACCGGGTATGGCTCTGGCATCCAGCTGTCCCGACCCAAGTCCCTGTAATTCCCAGGTGTGTGCATCAGGCATCCGTCCATTCTGCCCCACTTGTTTGGGTTCTGTTTCTGTCATTGCTACCAAATTAACCTTGATGAGGAATCTCAAGATTCCATGGGAGTTTTGAAAGTCTGAATGTTTGAGTCCTTGCTTTTTAGATTATTATTCCTAAAAGAGGGGGGCTTCCATGTCCAAAAGATAGGGAATTTCTATAGATGCCGTGTGGTCTCTCTAAGAAATTTAAACAAGACAGTTTTTCAAAATGTTTAAACTACTGTTCCTTCTAGTTATTCATTTTCAAATGTAAATGTGGTTCTTGGCAAATAAGAGACTATTTGTAGTAATCGGTGACCTGTAAGTACATTCCCCTGCAATCCTTTTTCTCTAGGTAAACACAGAGTTTCTTAAACCTTAGAGGGAAATCACACTTGTGCTTTAGAATGGATTCCTCCTTTGTGAGTAAAATGAATGGGTTTGGGAGCAAAAATAGTCTATTCTTCAATGACTGCAATACTGAAATCATTGTTTCCAATGGCACTTGGATCCCATAGTACTTTTTAACTGGAACAATGAGGTTGAGTTAAAAAAAATAATGAAGCCAGCATCATGTTCAGAACTGTCAATTTGAAGCTTGCGTTGGAGCCCTCAGGAAAGGAGCTCACTTTCTCTGGGATCATGAACTTACTGTAAGGACCAAAGTTTAGAGCTATAGATAGCATCTGCCTGAGGATACAACCGAGTCCTGCAGGAGGGGTTCGCAGCTTTGACATCCCCAGCCGTCTGAACACCCCAAGTTCAGGAGCATGACATCAAACCTGATGAACAATCCCCAAGGTCAGCAGCTCATGCCCTGGGGATTCCTGGCACCAGACCCTCACAGAACTACCTGGCCAGTCTCATCCAGACCAGCCAGCAGTTCGCCCAGCAGAGGCAGCAGCAGAATCCAGAATTGATAGAACGGCTCTGAAATCAGATCAGGAGTGGGACCCCCAGTGCCAGCAAGGATGACCAGCAGGAGTGACCGCCCACCCCTCCCAGTGCCGCTCGCTCCTTCCCACCGACTGGAAGCCTTCTCAGATTTTGCTGTCTTCTCCCCTGGGACCGCCCAAGAGAGGAAAAGAAAAATAAACTGGACCTGCATGTTAAGATGGATTTAATATATTGGAGGATGGAATTTTTAACCTGGCATGACTGGACCTTGGGTTCCAGTCACAGAGGAAGTGGATCCTTCCACTGCCCCTGGACGTTCCAAATTATTTGAGGCAATGGATTATCTTTTGTGCTTAAGCTGGTCTGAGTTGTGTTTCTGTTACTTATGACCCAAAGAGTCCTGGTGGCTCTAGTGTGGAAGTGTAGAAATTAGGATCTATTTTAGTTTTTAACCTAACTTCTGTCAAAGTGTCTAGACATGCTATTTATGGGTCTGGGTTAGTCTGGGAAACTGTGTTTCTTTGTTTGAGCCATGGGTTTCAGACACTCGTTACTTGTTGGTCGTGGGATGCCCTGCATACCTTTAATGTTTTGTTTGTTTGTTCTTTTCCCAAAAGTAAGTGGCAGATTCAAACAGTAGGGTTAGCTTTGTTCCAGAAGCATCAGCAGTGGGTTGGGGACCCTTGAAGATCGTAAGATACACAGAAACATTTAAAACTTTCAGGGGAAATGATAAATGGATTGAGGATCCGAGTCAGGCTAACTAAAGCTGACATTTAGTGGGAGAAAGTTATAAAAAGCTGCCGTACAACTGGAAAGCAGTTGGGCCAGATTTGTCACTTGGCTTAGAAACAGAAGGTTTCCTTGAGTTCTGGCAACGTTGTGTCTCCTACTAGCAGGGTTTGTAAAGCCGGGGAGATATATGACCTGCACTACCTGCAAAGAATTGAAATGGTGGATCTTGGCCATGTTCCTGAGCATTTCCACATGTACATCTACTATGTTCTGACCTCCAGACCTGGTCTTGTCTGTCACAGGCTGGAGAGGAAAAGTGCTGCCCAGGGAAGGACCTTACTGTGGAGGGGAAGGATGTGGATGAAAGAAAAAGGAGGATGGTGGTCCTAAGGCACACCTGAGCTGGTTATATTTCTGAGATCAAAACAAACAAAACAACCACTTTTGTCTACTCCTGTGATTCTTGCTTTTTAAAGGTTAAAAAACCCAATATACAGAAGTCTATTCATTTCCACCGTGATTGACTTTGTATGGGACAGGCTACTCTGATTGGGAGTAAGGCTTGGCCATTTCGGCCTTGGCTTGCCCCTCTGGCCAGCTCTGCAGAGCAACCGAATCTCATAACTGACCAGTGTCATGGGAGGAATGGTCTGGAAAAGTGGGAACAGGAACCAAAGCATAGAGGGCAGCAAAGCAGCTAATTAGCCATGAAGTTGCAAATGCTATGAATACGAAACTCAGCTAACTGGTCACCTCTCATGATTGTTCCTGTGATGTCCAGAATCCTAACCTGAAGCAGTGGCTGGTTTTTCAGAAACAATATATTTCATTTTAAGATAATTGTAGATTCCCATCAGTTGTAATAAACAGCACAGGGAGATCCTGTATATCCTTCACTCCCGGCTCCCCTCGTGGTAACATCCTGCATAGTAACTGTATTACACTGGGGATATTGACATTGATAGAATCCACCCATCCTATTCAGATTTCACTAGTCTTACATGTACTTATGTTCTACAGATTTGTGTGATCTCCACTGCAGTCAAGACATGGAGCAGCTCTACCACAAGGATTCCCCTACATCTAAACATTTAAATCTTTCAACGCTTCTGTTGTGGTCATTAAGTGTGATTTATCATTGTTTGGAGCCTCAACGTTTTCATGAAAGAAGAAGGGAAAGTAGGATTCCAGGCACCAAAGTTTGCCTTCAGCGCCCTCCTGGGATCCCCGTGGGACACTTGCCTGTGGTTTCCACAATTAGGCTCCTCAAGATGGATGCAGAGGGATGCCATGTCTGGGAGGAATCGTCCTTTCAATTTCTCTGCACTGATCTTCCTACTTACTGGTCATTATTCTGAAATGAAACCACGAGCTCTTCATGTTGAAATGCCAATACATTTCCCCTCAGCCATGCTCCTCGCCTGTCAGCTCATTTGGTTGCAGCCTTCTCACATTTACTTAACTTGATGTATAGGAATAATGAAATATAATGAAAATTCTTTGCAAACGATTGATTTTCTTCTGCATGCATCCACATGGTCCACAAAATGGAGTTATTTTTAGTCTGTGCCATTCTCTGGCCGTATTTTTAGTATAGTGTTATCGTAAAAAAAGGTCATGGATTTAGTCAGGGATTCTAAAAATCAGTGCATCCGTAATAAGGAAGAACTACCTGTTCTGTGACAGCCCTTTCCAGGAGCCTGTCCTAAAGTCTCCTTCTTTGTACTCCATAGCTACATGGCCCATGTGAATCTCAGTGCCCTGTGGACCAGCTCTGCTCACCCAGTTCATGTGCCACAGCTTTCTGAGCCTCAGGATTTTCACATAAATTTATGCAGATCTTGTACTATTATTATAAACATTCAATGAGCTAATGAACACAGATGAGGTCCTTAATAAATACTAGTTTTATTTTTAGTCATTTGTCAATGATGTAGCACCTTCTGTGGGCCAGGTATTTGCCAGATGGTGAGGATAGAGAAATAATAAAAGTATCTCTACCCTCCAGAGAGGCACCATCCAGTTGCTTTCAACAGTTATACTAGTGTGTTCAATGCTTTGATAATCACTCCCCTACAGGAGGTCCACGCTTGCTGGGAGCCAGGGAAAGTCTTCCTTGAGTTGGTCATTCTTGACTTGTTTGGATCTTGGGGCAGGTGTTGAAGGACCCAGGCTCTGAAAAGAGGGAAGGGCATCTGAGGCAGAGAGGAATGCATAAGCAAAGTCCAGAAATGGGAGAGAACTTTGGTGTGCTCAGAAGTCCTGTAGGGATCAGAGAATGTGAGGGAAGAGGAGAGTGGAAGAGGATGTATGGAGAAGTCAGGAGGGACCGGAGTCTGAGGGCTGAATGGACCTGCGAAAGCTGAGCTGCTCAACATGGAGGCCTGAGTTCTGGGTGGCAGAAGGGTGCACGGGCAGAGCTGAGATCTGGCATCCAGGGTGATGGGGTTTGGAGCCAAGACTTCACGTGTCTTCCTGAGGTCCTGACTGGGTCAGAAGCCCTTCTGGTTGTAGGAGGATCCCAGCTCTAGACCCCAGTGCCCTAATGCCAGCCTCCCATTGCCGCCAGTGAGTGATGGAGCTTTGGGCAAGTCATTTTGTGAATTAGAGACCGGGTCTGAAACTCCTTCCAGTGCTAAAATTCTTTGATTCACAATGGTTCTACAATACCACCAAGTGAAAAAATCAAGAAGAATATAAAAGCGGATGTTTTCTGTTGCTGTGAAAATTTTGTTCCATGTCAGAAACCGTGCACAGTGGGATCTACCAAGGATCTTGAAATCTAGCTATCTTCTCAGACAAGACACATTCTAATTGATTACAGCTACTTAGATTAATTCAATTTTTAATTAATTCATCACTGAGGTAGGGTTGGGGTTCACATAAGTGGGTAATCCGGAGTGAAGTTTGCCATTGCTTACAGTAAGTGGGGTTTGTGTTTGGGAACTTCTGGCCCCTGTGTTACTTGATCCATTTGAGAAGAGACACATTTCCGTTCAGATGTGCATTCACACTGTGTGTAGATCGCGGGATTCACTCTTGGGGCATTCAGCCCTCCCATGGAGGCCTCTCCCAAGATGACCCTTGGACAAAGCTTTGGCTGGACTGGTCCAGGTGTGCTTGGTGGCACCACTGTGTCCTGCTGTGTGGGCTGGTGTCTGGCATGTCCAGGATGGGCTTCCCTGGTCAAGCCTGGGAAGTAGGACACAGGAGTTCTACTGTCCCACCTCTTCCATCACTGTCTTGCTGTGGCTGACTCATCTTCCTATTCCTTTGCCATGTCTACTTACCTATGTGCCTTTCCTTCAGAAACTATAGCTGTAAGACCAGGCTTGTGTTTTGACGGCTGCTGATAGTCAACTGAGCAATGTTCCACACCAGCAAAGCATAGTTAGAAGGGAGAAGCCAGTAGCTTGGCTGAGGCCAGCCAGTACCTGCAGCCTCCTGCAGCGGCCTTCAGTGTTGAGGTTGGCGTGCCCAGAGATGCGCAGCTTATGGTCTGGGAGGAGCCCGAATGGGCTGGACCAGCCTACCTGGTACCCATGACACCGAGCAGTGCTCAGGAACAATAAGACCCAGAACAGCTCTCTTCATTAGTGCACAACTGGTCCAGTGTCTCTCACTTTGCAGGGACTGCTTTGGATAGATTGCATCCTCTAATGAGCTTTATAATGTTTGGCATGTGATCTCCAACTGTGAATCCATTGCAGACCCAGAAGATGTGCCCTCCATGGACCTGGGAGCCTCATAGCACTTCGTTTGAGATGTGTTGTCCTCTGCACATAGGAGGATTCATGACATCTGTGGTCACCTGGGACCCAGCTAAGGGATAGATGGAGCCCGGGACAACTTTGAGCTGGAGCAGATGAGAATCTAATTGCCCACTGGGTTTTTGTGTCATAGATGTAGACAAACAAGGGGCTTACCTGGCTCACTGCACCAAAAGGGGCATGAAGAATGCAAATTTCCCCAGATGCTTCAAGTCCTGAGAGCAGAAATCTGGCCTTGCGTCCTGTGTGAACTGCATGCCTATCTCTAAGATGGAGATGCCTAGCACAGGCCATGAACTTGACCCTAATTGCTGCTTTCCCTATGTTGATCAGAAGCACCTGCATGTGCCCGCCAGCTCCATGCTGTCCAACCATCCTTCATGTCTCTGCAATCTGCAGCAAGGTAGACAGAACCCAAACACTTGGCATGCAGACATGCGGGGCGATGGAGAAGCTGGTGCCTTTGGAAGCAGGTCGACCTGCAATAGGACAAGACAGAGCTTCTCCATGTGGGGCTTTCCTGACCTGTATGACTGTGCGCCTGCCTGTGGAAAGCATTCCACTGAGGTGTGCCTCCTCTGTCTGACTCTCTGTGCCTCCTCCCTCTGGCCTTAGCCAGGCTCCTTTTCCCCACACTTGTCCCTCAACTTCTGCCCAGATGGACATGTCCATTCATAGCACATACAGTTTATTGGTATTCATTTATATTTCTGATTCAAGGAGTAAGGTATGCCCATTTTTGAAATAAAGAAAAGTACACATAATAAAGAAGTCACCCTTATATTTTCTTTCCATATTTTGATCCATCTCACTCGGTAGATATGTCTATTTTGTTAATGTATTTGGGAGCATCCCCTTTATGCTGTCCTGATGTCCACCAGAAACGTCCCTGCCCTGTACCTTTGCTCTTCCTGCTCCCTCCTTGGACCCCTCCCCATCCCACATGCCTTCTCCCAGCGTTGCTGCGCTTCCACCCTGGGGGTCCTTCCAGACTTTCTTCTCTGACCATCCAGCATTCAGGGCTCCTTCTCTGAGCACTGGAGCCCTGTCTGTGCCTTTTTTGGTTCCTAACTTCTATTGTTCTCTGATTTTGTCCAACCTCCGGGGTCAGGAGAGCACACTTCTATTTCTTTGTACACCCAGTAACACTGGGCTACGAAAGGATTCTTTAGCAAGATATAAGAGGATGTTGTTGAAGAATAAAAAAAAATTAATATATTCAGAAGAACACACATCTTCATTAATAATTGCAGTCTCAGCCACTGGTCTCTTTTATGTTCTACTGGTAAAAGTTAATGCGTCTCATGATTTTTATTCCTGGAAAAGTTGATCGTGGACTTGACTACACTCGGTATGCTCTGGACAGTGTTGAGGGAGACTGGAAACAAGCACTCCCAACCTCCTGCTGGGTGGACCTCTTTTATGGAGTGTGCGCACACTGGGGCTCAGCCCCCGAGGGGTTTCTCGGGCCATCAGCCCGGGTCCTGACTCCTTCCTCTCCCTCTGGCTGATTTGAGACAAGGAGCTGGAAGCATACAGGACAGGTTTGGGTGTGTGTGTGACTTTTGGTGGGGTAACCACTTTGAAAGACCTTCCTTGGGCTGTAGAAAGAATGACAAAGATCCTGCAGCTCTGGGCTGTGTTTCAGAGATCAGCGCTCCCTGTCGCGGCGGGAGCAGGCCACACCCATCCCTTTTACTGATCTGACCCAGTGGAGATCTCCTGGTTCCTAAGACACTGCCTTCAAATTAAAAACAACAACAACAAAACCCTAATAGATAGTTTGTTATAAGCACAGGGCATCACATTGCCGTGTTACGTATTATGGAACTAGGATAATATTTAAATTGCTTATTTACAGCATTAAAATAAATAGTGGTTTAGGCATTTTGGCAAATAAGAGGCCATGCCTGATAATCCCCCTGCCCTACCCCCCCCCCCCCCCCACCCCCCCCCACGCCCACCACCAACCTCACC
>NW_022589731.1:23226320-23348820 GCF_004348235.1 Phoca vitulina
GGCCCCTGTCAGATCTCCGAGGGGGGTGGCAGGCAACACAGTGAATTAAATATCAAGCAAATCAGATCAAATGGCAGCCTGGCCCCCCAGGTAAGGAGCGGGCTCGGGGTGGCTCGCGTTTGAGCAGGCGCCTGTCCTTCCCTGGTTCACGCAGGGCACGGACCCTTGTTACATCAAGTGCCCCTCGCTTAAGCCCCACTAATTGGGTAGGATTGCTGCCGTCTGATGAGTCATAATTAGGACGAGACGGCTCCAGTAGGAGCCGTCTTATCGGGCGAAGGGTCAGGGACTAATGACTAGCAGAAGGTAAGGGTTTTGTTGATGCCCGTAGTCTCTGTCCGGAAAAAAAAAAAAAATCCACTCCTGCTGCATTTCTTCCGGCAGCAGGCACTGAATCTTTCCCCTCATTTGATTCAGTGACCTCTCAAGTGCATCATCGCCCCGAGGGCTCCAGGCCGTCCAGCAACTGTTAAGCCCCTTGGGCTGATAATCTTCTCCCACGTTTGCCCTTAACACCGGTCGCCCCACCATTAGCCACAGCTGCACTGGTGCTCATTAGAGGCGATCGATGCGGCCGAGCTAAAGCCGGCTGCACGTCCGCCCTGCGAGCGCCTGCAGATTTACGGCAGGCCCACCAACGCCTTCCTGGCAGCCCCGCGGAAAAGGGGCTCTTTAAAAAAAAAAAAGGCAAAACATGGACGAGGATGAGGAGGAAGCGCATATTTACCTTCTTGGTCTCGGGATGTTGTTGACTGTCTAGAGGAAATTTTGTTTCCACTGTGATGTGCAATATTCACATCTTTGCCTCTGATGCTCCTTGAGTTGGGCAGGGCCGGGATAAGGATGTTTCCTCGGGAAAGAAGGACTGGTCCTGCCTAGAGAGGCGTGCGCGGTGGTGTGGACTCTGGACGCAGGTTTCTCCCTGCTCCTTCCAGAACAGGGCGATCTGGGGAGTGGGCAGTGGTTGTTGGCGTCCTGCTTCTTGCCAGAAGGTGTTGCCAGAGAGCCTGTAGCTGTCGCTCTACTCCTTCCCTAGGAGGGCACGCGGGGCTCCCAGTGCACACTGGAAGCAGGAAAGGTCTCGGGGGGGGGGGGGCGAAGGCTAGAGTTGGCTCTGCTTCTCCGACTTCTGCAGGCCAGCATCCTTCCAGAAGGGCTGGGTCAAGTTGCCCACTGGGCCGTTCTTCTTTTGTGATGGGTTGGGTGGTGGCTGGACCCCCTTGGAACGAGGAGCAGCCATGGCCTCTCTCCCCGGGGTTAGTAGTGGGCAGGCCTTCAGCAGGTGCACAGTCGCCGACCTCTTGTGGTCCCTGCTACCCACGGGAAGGACGGAGAAGTGTGAAAATAGGGAAAACCCAGGATGGGAGCAGGAGGCCACAGTAGCAGCTCCACACTGGAAAACTCAAGATAGGTGCCTATGTTTTCTGCATAGGGGCCCATACGGAATGAAGGGTTGTCCTGAGCTTTGTCTTCCCACTGAAGAAAACTATCTAGAAAAGCCCCCAACAGAGCTGCACTCTTGTTTGCTGGCAGGGAAATGCTTGGGCTGGTACCAAGGAGCTCAGGTGGCAAGAGAGCTCATCTAGTCCCTGCCAGCAACCTCACCAGCAGAGAATGGGGACTCTGCTCCTGGAAGGGCGGGGCTCCTACCCAAACTCAGGACAGTCCGCCTTCAGACAGAGGGGAGCTCCTGCAGGGGAAAGCCTCCAGCTCTGCTTCGTTGAGTGAGCGATGTGACAAAGCAAGTTTAGAGCAACTCTCAACTTTCTCTGGGTCCTTCAGTCTATGCCTGAGATGTTCAGTGACAGAATCCATAACATCTGGAAAATGGGCAAAAAGAAACTTTCCTCTGAAAGGATAAGCAATGAACAGTGACTTAGGACAAGACGACTGCAAGTTCTAAGCCAATGACCTTCCATGAAATGAAGTAACAGCGAGGAATGGAGGATTCCAGAAATTTGGTAGTTTCTGTTTTTCACAAAATTTAGGGTGACATTGCACTGATGAAATCAGAACAGGACTTTGTCAAGGTGGCAAAACCCAAGACCCTCAAAGGCACAGACAAATCAATAATTGCTGAATTTAAAACTGCAGGTTTGAAAAAAAACCCAAAAACCAATCCCACCTTCAAGCCCTGCAGTTTTGCAACTAGAAAGTTGCATCAATTAGGCAGGAGATGAACCTGAGAACTTAGGGAAACCCAGAGGCAAGGGATAAATAAATAAAGCGATGAAGGAGAAAGTAGGAGACCTGGGAAGACAAGAGATCCAATATATGAAAATGGGAATTCCTGAAGGAGAGAGTTGCGTGAGCAGAGATGCCAAAATGATCACCAAGGAATCCGAATGGCTCGCTGAATACCAGGCTCAATGAATGGAACTTGAATTTCAAGGTCGAAGCAAATATACGTCTAGGCTGAAAAACAATTTACCTCCAAGGAAACAAGAGTCAGGCTGCAGTTAGCCTGTCTGCCTACAAAACTCCAAGTACATTTCACTCTTATTGGAACCCCAGCTCTTACACAGTTCTGCTTAAGATTTCCATTTTTTATTTTTTTATTTTGTTAGTTCCTTACCGGAACGGTTTACCTGAAAAAAAAAATTCTAGTACTCCTCATCTCCCACCATAAATTGAGATACTTTGGAAAAAAGTGGACAGTTGGTAGACTTCTCTGCAGTAATGAAGACAAGATAACAATGCATCAATGTTTATAGAACTTTTATAGAAAAAAATTTTGACCCAAGTACACTCTACCCTCTACTCTAATTTCTACTCAAAATGTGTGATTTTTAGATGGCATCCAGTTAGCATGCAAGCTCCATAAGATTGCAAAGATGTGTACCGTCTCATCCGCTTCTCTCCCCCCTGGCCCCAGCAAGGTGCTCATGACATGTATGCGGACTTAAATGGGTTGCAGCAAAGGATGCTCTGAGGGATGCAAAGAACCTGGAAAATATACCATTCACATGTTCTTTTTGAAAAAATGTACACACTGCAGCCAAATATGGAAGGATAGGAAAATCATAGTGTAACAGAAAAGAGATAAACAACAAATTTGGTAAACATATAGAGCTTGAATAACTATTATTCATATGATTAAAAACAACCCCAATATAAAAAAGAAATATTGAGAGCAAAAATGGATAATTTAGGCAAATAATTTAGTATTAATGATCTGATCTGTGTTTTTAGATAATAGCAAAAATTGGCAAATCAGACAGAGAGGGAAAAAGCAAATGTGTGCTACATTTTTGTTTTATTTAGAAAGAGGTGATTGATAGTATCCCAGTGTTAACAGTGACCAGGGAAAAATATGTGACATTAAAAAAAAAGAAAAAAAGAAATGTGAAAAGCACCACACATAGACTAAAAACAGGATTTACAGTGTCCAAATTTCTGAACAAAAAAATAATAAAAGGTCTAATAAAAATCATTTTTATCAAAAGATGAATAAAAGGGAGAAAAAATAAAGTATTAAGAAAATAAGGTGTAACAGAGTAAGTCCAGAGGTAAATATGAAAAGGCCAAACTCCCCAATTGACAGGCTTTCAGGTTTGATTGAAAACAGAATCACATTAGAACCTATTGACAAGAGACACACTTACAATTTTAAAAAATATGGAAAGATTGAAAAATAATGGCTGACCTAAGACATATCAGGTAAATACAAATGAAAACTGAAAAGTGGTAGCAAAGTTAATATCAAATTAGGGTTTAAATAGATTCAAATGATTTATTTTTATATTGCCAAAACGTAAAGTTCACCATGAAGATGCAAACATGTTATGCATCACATAAATAATGAACCCTTACATGTAAAATATCATTAATATTAAAATATATAAAGTAAATTAAAAATATTAGAAGAAACTGATGAAGACATAAGTGATATAAGTAATAAATGAGTGGCTTTCTCATGAACAGTCAGTAGTGGACAGGACAAGTTGACAAAAATAAGCAAAGAAATTAAGAGTTGGATCATATATAATAAATAGAGCTTATTCAATATATAATAAAATATAGTGAACTTTATATCACCCGAAGAAAGAAGATGATGCCCATGTTATGTTTATAGAAGTTGACGACAAAAAAATCTTAATCACAAGGAAAAATTTAATGTATTTTCTTAAGGAACAAACTGTATAAACCATATCCAGAGCTACAACAAAATAGTAAGTTTTAATAACAAAATGTAACACAAATTGCAATATACTTAAAAAATTAAGATAATACTTTCCCAGTGGCCACTATATAAAATAAGAATTTAGTCTATGATTCCAGAATAGTTACAAAATAAGGACATATAAAACATTAAGGGTTGAAGCCCAAAGTTAATTCAAGGTCAAATGCATCATATTAAGTATGTTTGTCATGAAACAAGAATAAACAACAATGCACAAAGTAATAAGCCCTTAATTTAATATTGCTTGTAAAAACCTAAGATATTAATTTCAAGGAATGTTCAAAAAATGAAAAGAAGAAATATCACAAAAGAGAAATTTATGAATTAGAACACCAAAAAACAGTAAAGTTGAGAAATTCAAGAACTTTAAAAATAAGCAGATACACATTAAAACGGACAAACTACTGGCACATCTGACTTAGGATGAATACAAATATAGATAAGGAGGAGTTAGTGAATATGACTGAGGAAACAAACAAAAATAAAATACTAGGATAACTGTATGGTAATAAAAACTATAAAGAAATACTAAGAACCAACGCATATAGTTGACTACCCAGTGACTGGAAGATTTTTCTGAAGAAAATAAAATCTTGTCTGACTAAAAAAGGAGAAAAATTCTATGGGCTAATAATCTTGGAGAGAAATTTCAAAAGTTGCTTATGGTTTAATTATTATACCTTTGTGAGATCTTAAAATGAATCTCTTTGTCAGTCCCTCTCCATTATTATTCAGTAGTTTGCTCATTCTTCCAGAATAATTTTAGAATTCTTTAGAGTTTGGGGGTGAGGGATTTTAATCTTGTAAGAACAAATAATTCCCCTGCTGTAGGAAAGATTGCAAAGCACAGGGAGAAAATGTTTCCTGGTGCATTTTATATAACCAGCTGGGGCTCGAATCTAAAACCTTTAAGGCAGAAAATTCCAGACCCATCTCATTGGGAAGGTGAGACTGGAACAGTGGGTGGGGCTGGCCCCTGGTGAGATCAGACTGTAGCCATTGAAACAAAGAACAAAAAAATCCTAAATAATATATAGCAAATTGAAAACAACAGTTTCATATACTATACAGATCTACTTCAGGAATGCAATAATGTTTTAATATTCAGAAATCTATTAATAAAATATATCACATTGGTAGATTAAAAGAGGAAAAACTTAAATAAATTCCCAGAGGACACTTGATAAAATTCAACATCGATTTCTAATAAAAACTTAATAAGCCAGGACTAGAAGAATGTTTCCTTGACATGGGAAGACAATATGAGACCAGCAGCAACATCCCTTTTAATGAGGACTCTCCATAGGTCCTTCAGAGTCTGATGCAGGGTGGGGGTGCTACGATTCCATCACTAGGAACATCATTCTAGAAGTTCCAACAAGTGTGATAAGACAGGAAACAGAAATAATAAGACTAAATTTTAGAACAGACCCAAATCTACATGCAGTATGATTAGATGTCTAGAAACCCTAAGAGAATATTTTAAAGAAAGTAGTCGACAGAGTTTCTTTTGATGGTTGCATGCACAAATCAGTAACTTTTCTGTATTCCATTAAAGATTAGCTGGAAAGTAAAATGATAAAAGATTTCCAGTCCCCAAGATCAATATAACACACTAAATCTTAGGAATAAGCCTGGCAAAATGTGCAGGGGTCCACATGAAGGAAAGGACAACAGATTTTGAGAGATGCCAAGCAAATCTTGAGTATATAGAGATACAGACCTTGGTACTGAATAGTGGAAAGAGGCCAAATATCCCCAATTTAACTGATGCTTTTAGGATAATTCCCATCAAAATTCAAATTTAAGGTTGACTAGCTTATTTAGAAGCTATTCAAATATTGAATACTAATGGAGAGGAAGAGCACGAGAGATGGATTGAGAGGTGTTCTACAGCTCAGTGGTTTCACGGTGGGGGTGGGCACAGGAGGGGACAGGTGGACAGGTGCCCACGCACCCAACATAGGGTACATGTGGATTTCAAACATGTGGGGAGAAGTTTGATTATTCAGTAAATGATGTTGAGATAGCAGGTTGATTACTTGGAAAAGGGTCCCTCTCTCACCTCTAGATGAAAATTCACTGCCGTGATTAAAGAGGTGAGTACAATAGAACAAGATGGACTTTGAGGAATGAGGGATACACGTCTCTCTGGTTTCCTGGTGGGGGAGGGAGAACAAGGAAGAAACCAAACAGGAACACAACATAGATTTTTTTTTTCCATAAAAACTGGAAAACTCCCAACACCAAATTACACCCTAAACAATGTTAACAGACAAATGGGAGCACATTGTAGCATATTGTTAAGTAAAGTGTTACCACCTTTAATACATAAAGAGCCCTTATAATTCAGTAAAAGTTTTGGGGAAAAAATGCCTAAAAACTTGACAAAGCATCCATGAAATAAGAACTACTGGTGTTCACTAGGCATCTAAAGAAATGTTCAACCTATTAAGAATGAAGGAAATACAACCTTAAGTAATGGCAGTTATTTTTGGCTGATCAAATTAGTAAAGATTTTTGAAAGAGGTAATACCCAAGGTTGGCAAGGTGATGGGAAAACAGTAATTCTTATGTATTTGTGTATGAGATTTTCCAGAGGTAAAATTGACAATATGAATTAAAACTTCAACATTATCCTGAGACCCAGTACCTGGACTCACTTCTAGGCACGAACCCCATGTAAACAATTACAGAACCGCACAAAGTCCCATGCAGTGGGTGGGGGGAGTGGAGGGGTGGGGGGCTCTGTGGCGCTCTCTATAACCCTGAGAAATGTGAAACAGGGTAAAGACCCAGTGAGAGGAAACAGGTCAAATAAATCGTGGTCCATGAAAAGCCATGGAGTACTAAGTAGCCATTAAAAACCATGTTCTCAGTAACGAAGCATATGCGGCAATATTCACAATATATTAAATAATAAAAGTAGGTTCAACATGTTAGATGCTTTATCATCCCAATGTTGTAAAAATGGTAGCGATGCCTAGAGAGAAGACAGAAGGCAATATAGTGCTCACGTCCTACTCTTGGGAATATGAGGAATTTTTATTTTCTTCTTTATCCCTTTCTGAAGTTTTCAAAATTTATGCTATGACACTGCGTGACATATATACAAGTCATAGTAATAATTATAATAAAAAATTTAAAAGCTCCATGAGGGAAACAGCACCGGTCTTGTTACCCGGTGCCCATCTGAACGGTCTTTCTATGTATGTCACAGAGCGGCCCAGGGTTCAAAGAAAAGAAGGCTTGATGTACAGTCTCTACGGAGATCTCTCTCTCTCTCTCTGTGTCTCACATTTCCTGTCTCTTTCCTCCTTTCTCTCTCTGTCTCTCTCCCTCGCTCCTTCTCTCCCTCTCTCATTCTCTCTCTTTCTGTCTCTGTCTCTCTCTGCTTCTCTCTTTGTCTCTGTCTCTCCTTCTCTCTCTCCCTCTCTCATTCTCTCTGTCTCTCTCTCCCTCTCTCATTCTCTCTCTCTGTCTCTGTCTCCCTCTCTCTTTCTCTCTGTTTCTCTGTCTCTATCTCTCCTTCTCTCTGTCTCTCTTTTTCTCTCTCCCTCTCTCTGTCTCTCCTCTTTCTCTCTCTGTCTCTCCCTCTCTCATTCTCTCTCTGTCTCTGTCTCTCTCTCCCTCTCTCGTCCTCTCTGTCTCTCTCTGTCTTTATCTCTCCTTCTCTCTGTCTCTCTCTGCTTCTCTCTTTGTCTCTCTCCCTCTCTCTCTCTCCCCCTCTCTCTGTCCCTCTCTTCCTCTCTCATCCTGTCTCTCTCCCTCTCTCTCTGTCTCTGTCTCTCTCTCCCTGCTACCAGTCACTTAATATCCCTCTGGCTGCTCGGAGAAAGTCCTGGTTTCCAGTTTCTTGGCTCATAGATAACATCTCCTTATTTAATGTCTGACTCACTCTTTTTATTTCGGATCTATTTTTCCTTCTCAGGCTTCTGGCATCCTGGCTTCATTTCCTGAGAAAGCCGTTTTCAAGTCCCAGAGAGTGTCTTGCCTCAGTCCTTGGAGTCACTGTGAGGGAGGGAGGAGCTGGGAGGCTTGTTGCTCCCGCTAGTGCTTGGCTCCATCCTGGGGGGCCCACACAGGCTCCTGGTTCAGTTTGATTGTTCTGGGCGTGAATGAACTTGGCTGCCTCATTATTGACAGAAACCTTGGGCTAGGATTGCCAGGCTTCACAAATAGAAATACAAAATTCCTAGTTAAATTTGATTTTAGATGAACAATACCTAATTTTTAGTACAAGTAGATCTTAATCATTTCATGGGATATACTTATACTGAAAACTAGTCATTGTGTATGTGAAGTTCAAATTTAACTGGGCAACCTGTTTTTTATCCGACAACCCTCTTCTCAAATGCCTTCCATGGGTCAAATGCCAAAATGGCCTCATGCCTTACCTTGGCCTAAGTCACTTGGTCTACAGTGGGTTATTTGTGTTCTACCGTCAAGTATTTGAGCAAACACAGTCATCTCCTGATGGATCTATCTGGGTCCTGCTGATGGCTAGTCATCAACTGGCGGCCAGAAGATGAGAGCTTGGCTGTTCCTCTCTGTAATCTAAGATTGAACAGCCGCTAATTTTCATAAGCAGGGGGAAAAATTAAGGAGTTGATGAATTAGTGGAAGTGGTCATTGTTTCGTCAAGGAGAATAGAACGCCGGCCCCAGTGATGAGCTACTCTTCCTCTGCTGGGGTGAGTAGAGTCGATGCCCACCCCTTTGACTGCTTCTTGAAGGGGTCTCTTGCTCTCCCTTGTGCACATGCTCTGGACAGGGAAACACAGAGTGTGCGCTAGCGGGGCACACAGGACAACATTCTTCAGGCGTGCAGACCACCGTCTTTCATCTCTTCCTTCTGCCGAGTGGAAATGATGAAATTGACAGGATCAAGCCGGGAAAAATAAGGCAAGTACAAGCATGGGAAGAACCATGAGCATCAAAATCCAGCTGGCGTCATTTTTTCCAGTGATTTTAAAAATGATCAGAGAACGGACACTATTTGTTACAAAGTGCTTTAGGATTGAAGTTGGCCAATGAAGCCTTTGTTCGTGGCAGCCACGTCTACAATCGCCTGTGCTCCTGACTGGTCAGAGCCAGGGCAGTGCAGGACCCCTGTGTGCAAGGCTGGCCTTGGCATCCTGGGGCCCGACACCCAGGAAAGGCTCGGGGCCCAGCACCCCTCTGGGGACTTCGTTGGGTGCCTTCTACTGAAAGCAGCAGGGGCATGTGGTCCCGCCTCTCTCCTGGCATGAGTCATCTCTTCTCCGGGAAGGAGCCTGGCCCAGAGCTGTCCAGGCAGCAGACCATATTTTATTACCTCTCTGGCTTCTGGTTGCCCGCCAGGAGCTGAATCAGAAGTGCCAAAATGCTGTAAGAAATCAGATCGCGGAGTGCTGCTCCTCGCATGGCATTTCCAGCTGTTGGCTCTGCAGCAAAGCTCTTTGTAAATTTTGTAAGAAAACATGTTCTCAAGAGGTTTCCATTTCAAGTTGGCAGCCTTAAGTCAGGAGAGCTGGACTCAAACTTTTTAAGGAATGTCTGAGCTTGGATCCTGCTCTGCGCTTAGCCTGGTCTCCAACTTTTGGGGCCTCGGATTTGGAACCTCTGTGGCTGGCTGGTAATGGGCTAGATTGCACGTGCCTGACAGGGGAGCGGAGCACAAGGCTCCCATAATACCCTCATTGGCTTCAAAGGGCGCACCGCACTCGCAGGAGATGATTTATGGAACCTGGTTAGGGAAGAGATTAGGAGCATCATTTAAACACGGCTCTGGTTTTCTTTCTTCTGGGAAAGTAGCCTCTTTTCATTCAGAAAAAGGTAGCAGGAGTCCTGTTTAGCATATCCAATTTAAGTCATCTCTGTGCTCTTGAGCTATTTCCCCCAAATTATTGTGCTGATGTTTTCTTCTCCCCACCATTCCAATTCTGACTTTTGGGCTGGTTGGCTGACTGTGTCTGTGTAGCCGGGACGCTCCCTCGTTAATGCCCGATTTTTGTTCCTAATGTTTTTTATGCACAATTTTTCATCGTTCCTTTCATTCGTCTTTCTTATTCTCCTCGTTTCCCTGCATTCTGCTGACAGCGGATTGACAGTGACTGACACCGTCCGGAATCAGGTGGCAGGTGGCAGGTGGCAGAGAAGGAAGCTCGGGGGAAAGAGAAACGTGGGATCTCCTTGTTCAATCAACCATTGAAATGACCCTCTGGTTAGAAAGGTGGTGGATACCGAGCTATGTTATTTTTATTATTCTGCTAAAGGGAGGTTTGTACATTTTAAAAGCAACTGGACTTAGGTAGACCCAAACTTGCTACATTTAATATTTTTGTCTGGAGAGCATCTTCATCCATAAAAGCAAATATTTTCCTATGGATAGGGGCTTGTAATGATGAGATATTTCTGTACAACAGTGTAGTATACTAGATTATAAACTTCCCAAACATTAAAATTAAGCACTTCTGGAGGGACATTAACTCTTTCAGGCCACTTAGACATTTCCCCAAGTGCTTGTCATAAATCCAGGAAACTGCATTGTCACTGTTCTATTCAGGAATAATTTTGCTTCAGTGCATTTCTGCACCGTACATAATTCTATTTTAGGGAGTAAAGATGTTAACTTATGTCAGGAGAGCCTGCTGATTGGTTCTGTCTCGCACGGTATTATTTTAAATCAATGGCCACTGCTACAAAATCAGATAATTTCTCAGAAGACTTGCATGGAAGCATATTCTACGGTTGTTTATATTTGAGGTGAGAGCTTTCAATTCAAATCATTGTTCCAAAATAGATGAATGTCACGTGTGATACTGGTTAATGTACATCAGGCGTTTGGGGAAACTGAACTGAAGTGGAAAATCAAGCTGCCAAAAGAGTTGCTTCCAACGGAAGCTTAATCCCTGGTAAGCACGGGAAGCCGGCATCCAGGGGCAGATAGAAATACCCCAGGATGCAGCAGAGTTCCTGACAGGTGCCTTCCCCCAGCCCGTAAGACCTGGATGGTGCAGTGGACTCCAGGAGTCCGGCGGGGCCGGGCACGCGGAGAGTCGGCTCAGGCCGTGACATTGGAGGTGTTCGGACAACACGTGAGTGCATGGGGGTTTGTAGAAAGCCCAGACAGGCAGATGGAGAGAAGGATGTATAATCACATATTCTTCCTCGGTCCTCAGACTTCTCGAGAAATTGGAATTCTGAAACATGTCTTGGGAATTTGTAGATCAAAAGCCCCTGGATTCCGCCTGGAAAGTTGCCCCAGAAAACTATTTATTAGTGAAGAAAGTGTCATAGTTTGGCTAAGTAGATGACATTCTCTTTTTCCATAGCCAAAGGCAAAAGTTTTCGGGACACCCACACGACGTTAGTGAGACCCGGCTGTCCTCCCGATTGGCGTGTGATGTCCTTGGCACAACAGTGACCCTCAGTGATGCCCTGGAAGGGACACACATTTCAACAGGCAAAACAGAGGAGCAATTAGGTGTGACTGAAACACAGCAGGTAACAGCCAGAGGAGGAAAACAATGGCAACAAGCTTCCGGAGAATGTGGGGCTTGACTCAGAGCTGCGAATAATGAGGAAACGTCCTGTCTCAAGAATTGCCACCACATTTTAGGTAGACACGCACAGCTTCACAAAGGCCACAGCGAGGGGATAAGCCCTGGAATATCTGAGCCAAGAACGTGGGGGCCCCAACCAAATTATCAGGCCTCGTAGCTTTAGACAGTGTGGGGCAGAAAGAAGGCCAAGAGTCTGGATCAGGAGGCCCCCTGCTCTCTCTCTCTCTGCCCCTCCTTCTGGAAGCACACTCATCTCCCAGGAGCTGGGGAAAAGCAAACAACAGCACCCTTCCCTCTGACCCCGCGCCGCAGAACTAACCAACCCTCTTTGTCCACCTCTTATAGGAGTTGATTTTTATGAATAAAGATTTTTCCCACTACTTTCCTTTCTTCAGGGCCTGGGAACATCCCCCCAAATTCATAGCTAATAAGTATAATATGTTAGTAAAGTGAGACCATGGGATTTGGGACTAGTGAGAGTGATTATCTCTCCAAATTTTTGAGACGTTCATAATATAAAAATTAAATACCAGTGCAATTAAATATTTTTTCAGTATCAGAATCACTGAAAAGAACACACACGTGTACATGGGTTTTGTTATGAATAATTCACAGATTCCTAGGATCTCTCTGAAGTCCTTTTCCAATCTTAAATTAGAACAAAGAACAGGTTGCCCACTGTGGTTGGTTAGAAATTTGGGATGTTAATAACAGTAAAAGCCAACTAACAGGATGGTTGTGGTCTCTCTTCCTTGCCGAGATGGAGGATTACATCATTACATCACTGACATCTCTTGTAGGGTCGGATGTTGCTTGCTTTGGAGAAACCATCTCTCAGTCAATGGAGGACAGAACATTCTGGGAGGGAGAGGTGGAACGTGGCTGACCCCGCCTGCCCCTCAGTGCTCCAGGTTCCCCAGTAATTCACTTGTTCTTGGGTTCTTGGAATCAATTTTAGGTCTCTGAAGCTTTGTCCCAACGTTGGAACTTTTCCTCTGCCCTTGGCCACCTTCCTGTGATTTAGTTATTTATTCATTTGCACTTTGGGATTCTCACCCCCTTCCTGCCTGGGGGAGGTGATAACTCCACCGTCTCAATTTCCCAAAGCGTGTTCCTTTGTTTGAGATTGTACCACCTTCTCAGTTTTCTCATTTATAAATGGGAAGTTTGATAGCACCCTCCCGAACATCTAGAAGGTCCTTTGCACAAGCCAGGCATGTCACACCGTCGACCTACGCCACACTAAATAAGCAGGCATATTCTTGTTAATACTTCTTCATTGGGGCACCTGGGTGGCTCAGTCAGTTGAGTGTCCAGCTCTTGATTTCGGCTCAGATCATGATCTCGGGGTCCTGGGATCGAGTCCCATATCCGGGTCCACACTCAGCGGGGAGTCTGCTTAAAAATTTCTCTCCCTCTCCCTCTGCCCCTCCCTCTGCTTGCATTCTCTCACTCTCTCTCTCTCTCTCTCTCAAGTAACTAAATAAATTTAAAAAAATACTGCTTTATTACACAGGGCAACTGGTAATAGTGCTAGCTCATTTAATTCTCTTTGTTGAGATGCATATTATATTAGTCCCTTCCCACATTCATAGTGAGTGAACCAAAGTACTGAAGGGTTGCCGTGGGTGACCCGCTCACCCAGGGCTACTCCCACTGCCTAGCTGGCCCGGCTGCAGTAGACAGAATGCTGGAGTAAACAGAGCTTGGACTGGACAAAGCTGGACTTGATTGGAATCCAGGGTCTGGACCTCCTGGGCTTGATTCCAGACTCTTCCACCTGTCAGTTTGGGCAAATTATTTATTCACTCTTGGCCTCAGTTTCCTCTGTAAGCTGGGGATAGCAAACTACCCAGCTCATAGGCCTCTCTGGCACTTAGCAAGCCCTCGCCTGGTGTTGGCTATCCTCCTGGGAGGCCAGGCAGGATGGCATCACCCCCACCCGTTTCCGGCTCCTGAGCCAAAGCCTCCCCCCTGCTTGCTACCACTCCTTCGTCTCTCTCTCTCTCTCCCTCCAATCCCACCATCTTTCTTCCTGAGAACAGTATTTTGTGTCTGGTTACTTAGAATAGGCACATCTTAAGATGGATTTTTACTAGTAGTTAATTTATTCACTACTTTAAAAACATTTCTAAAATGGTAAAAGTAATTTATATGAACTATGAAACAGTTTGGAAAATCTGGCAAACAGAAATGAAAAGATAACAGAATCTCACTACTTAGAAGTAAATTTTGGTATGTTTGCTTTTGTTTGTGTTTTTTAAGGATATTTTTAACCTAAAAAAAAAGAATATTTTTAACCTAGTTGTGATTGTACTAGAAGTTCAATGTTAGGCTTTTTTCTGTTCAATGAAAATTCTAACAGAAGTATTTCATCTTTTTATTTTTTAATTTTTTAAATGTTTCTTTTTAAAAATTTTATGTATTTATTAGAGAGAGAGAGAGAGAGGGAGAGAGTGAGCCAGCACAAGCGGTGCGGGGGAGAGAAGGGCTGACTGAAAGGGAGAAGCAGGCTCTCTGCTGAGCAGGGAGCCAACGCAGTGCTCGATCCCAGGACCCTGGGATCATGACCCAGGCAGAAGGCAGAAGCTTAGCTTAATGGACTGAGCCACCCAGGAGCCCTGTATTTCATCTTTTTAATGAAGAAAGTACTTAAAAACATAATTTGATGAAACAATATTCCAATATATGGAACAAACCTACCAGAATGAAGTTTGAAATACCATATTCACGTAAGTTTTACTTTTTTATTTTATAAAAGATGTTACATCTACTCTCGGGAATGAAAAGTTTCATTTTGGATACTTTTTTGAGAATTCATTAGCAGTCCTGGTATGACTGGGTCAAAGGTTATAAACAATGTTAAGGCTCTTGATTAACAAGGCCAAATTGCTTTCAAAAAGGGTTTAGTTAGTTGCCAATTATGTCACAAGTTCGAGAATACACCGACAGCATTTAATACCTACTATTTCAACTTACTTTCACTAGGGTAAAATCTATAACTAATAAAATGTACTCATTTTCAGTGTATGTCCAATGAGTTTTGGCAAATGTACGTAATCTATATATTTGTGTGTGTATATACACACAGAGAATCAAGATATGGAACGTTTTCATTAACTCAAAAATTTTTTTGTGCTCTTTTCTATTAATTCTTTCCCCTATGCAAGCTTGGCTCTAAATAACCACTTCTATGCTTTTATTATTCTTTTGGTCACTTGAGCTTTACTTTTTCTGAGGTTTCATATAAATGGAATCATATGATATATGTTATTTTTGTGTTTAACTTCTTTCACTTAGCATCATACTATCTATGCTAATGTACATAGCCCTAGTTGTTCTGTTTTTTTTCCGCGGAGTAGGATTCCCTTGTGTGGATGTACCACAATTGGTTTATCATCAATCTGTTAATGGATGTTTGAATGTTGCCAGTTTTTGGCTATGATTTATGAATAAGTCAGGTACCAACATTTATGTACAAGTCTTTTTATGTGCCCATGCTTTTATTTCTCTTGGATAAATACTAAGGAGAGGGATTGCTTTAATTTAAAATTTTTTAATGATTAAGAATGTTGGACATTTTTGCATGGGTTTATATGCTTTTTGTATATCTTCTCTTATGAAATGTCTGATCAAACCTTCTGTCTACATTTTTTTTTTTTGAATAAACCTATTTGCCTTTTTATTTTTGGGGTGTAAGAATTCTTTAGCTACAAATTCTTTATTGGGTAATGTATTTGGAAAACCATTTCTCCCTTCTCCTATTCTATCACTATTAATTTCTTATCAATGAACAAAAGTTTTTAATTTTTTATAACAACTTGACTGACATAAAACATATACCATACAATTTACCCTTTAAAGTGTATAATTCAGCAGTTTTTATATATTCACACATGTAAACAACCATAACCACTGTCAATTTCAAAACATTTTCTTCACTTGAAAGGAAACCCCGTATACTTCAGCTGTCATAATCCTATGCCCTCCGAGCCTCCCTTCCCAGCCCCACACAACCACTAATCTACTCTCTGTATCGGTTTCCTCATTCTGGATGTTTCATATAAATACAACCATCGTAGATGCGATCGTCTGTAACCAGCTTCTGTTACTTAGCATAATGATTTCAAGGTTTTTTGTATTGTAACATATATCAATACCTCATTGTTTTTTATGGTTTATGGTTGAGTAATATTCCATTGTATGGATATACTACATTTTGCCTAGTCATTCTTCAGTAGTTGGACATTGGGGTTGTTTCCACCTTTTAGTTATTCTGAATAATTACTGTCTATATATTTTTCAAATTTTTACATTTATAATTTTACCATTTTACATTCCCAGTAGCAGTGTATGATGGTTATGATTTCTCCACATCTTTGCCAACACTTAGCATCTGGCTTTTTGATCATAGCTCTCATAGGGGGTGTGAAGTGGTATCTCATTATGGTTCTGATTTGCTTTTGCCTGATGACTAATGATGAACATCTTTTCGTGTGTTTGTATGTCTTCTTTGAAAAAATGTCTATTAAAATTCTTTGCCTATTTTTAAATTGGTTGTTCTTTTCGTTATTGAGTTGTAAGAGTTCTTTACATATTCTAAGTACAAACCTCTGATCAAATATATGGTTTGCAAATATTTTCTCCCACTGGGGTGGTTTGTCTTTTCACTTTCTTGAAGTGCTTTCTGAAAGTTTTATAGTTTAGGTCTAATGTTTTAGCCTTGATCCATTTTGAATTAACTTTTGTATATGGTGTGAGGTAAGAGTCCAACTTTATTCCCTTATTCTTTTGTATGTGGCAAAAATCCAGGTGTCCCTGTACAATGTGTTGAAGACTATTCTTTTTACATTGAATGACCTTGGCACCATTGCCAAAAATAAATTGACCATAAATATATTTTACTTCTATTTTATTGATCTAAATGTCGATCCTTAAGGTAATACCGTGCTGTCTCTATTTCTGTTGCTTTGTGGTTAAGTTTTGAAATTGGGAAATGTGTGTTCTCTAATTTTGTTCGTTTTATTTTTATTTTATTATTTTATTTTTTTAAAGATTTATTTATTTATTTGAGAGGGAGAGAGGTGAAGGAAGAGGAGAGGAAGAGAGAGAATCTCCAGCAGACTTCCCGCTGAGTGCTGAGCCCAACATGGGGCTCAATCCCAGGGACCCTGAGATCATGACCTGTGTTGAAACCAAGACTCAGTTGCCTAACCAACTGAGCCACCCAGGCTCCCCACTTCCTCTTCTTTTTAAAGATCATTTGGGCTCTTCTGGGTTCCTTGCAATTCTATATGAATTTTAGATTCATTTTGTTGATTTTTACAAAGAAGCCAGCTGTGATTTTGATAGAGGTTGCCTTGAATCTTTAGATCAACCTGGAAAATATTGCCATTATGACAATAAGTTTTCTTTAAAATCTCTATTAAATCTATAAGTTTTCTGATCTGTGACCATGGGATGTATTCCATTGATTTAGAATAGAGGGAACTTCCTCAACCTGATAAAGGTCACCTATGAAAAACCTACAACCAACATCATTTTTAATGGAGAAACACTGAATGCTTTCCCCCTAAGATCAGAAGAAAGAAAAGGATGTCCACTCTTGACACTTCTATTTAACATTGTGCTAGAAGTTCTAGCCATGACAATTAGGCAAGAAAAAGCAGTAAAAGACATCCAGATTGGAAAGGAATAAATAAAACTATCCTATTCACAGATAGTATGATCTTATATATAAAAAGTCCTAAGGAATCTACTAATGAACTATTAGAACTAATAAATTCAGCAAGGCTTTAGGATACAAGATCAATATACAAAAATCAATTGTATTTCTATATACTTACAATGAACAATCCTAAAATGAAATTCAGAAAACAATTCCATTTAGAGTAGCATAAAAATAATCAGAAAAAAATAACAGTAGAAGTACAAATCTTATATCATGAAAACTATAAAACATTGTTGAAAGAGAAGTTTTAATTTAGATGAAGTCCAATTAATCACATTTGCTTATTATTCCTGTTTTTTCTTACTTAAGAAATATTTGTCTATGGCAAAGTCACAGAAAGTTTTTCCTGTTTTCCCATAGAAGTTCTATAGGTTTACTCTTATGCATAGGTCTATGATCAATTTTGAGTTAATTTTTGTGTATAGTGTAATGTAAGGATTAAGGTTCATTTCTCCCATGTGGATACCCATCGAACTGCCTTGGTGACCTTTGTCAAAAATTCATTGATCACATATGTGTAGGACAATTTCTGAATTCTGTAATCTGTTCGATTGATCTATGTCTATCCCTACACCAAGACCACACTCTCTTGTTTACGGTTGCTTTGTATTAAACCTTGAAATCAGCAATTTAAGTTCTTTATGTTTGATTCTTTTCTAATTTGTTGTAGCTATTCTCAGTTGTTTACATTTCTATTTAATTCTTAGAAACAGCTTGTATTTTCTGCAAAAAATCCTGCTGAGATTTTGATTGGAATTATGTTATGCCCATAGATCAGTTTGGGGGCAGTTGGCTTACTCACTGTTTTGGTATGAGAGTAATGCTGACCTCATTGAAATTGTTACTGCTTTCCTATTTCCAGAATAGTATGTATGGAATTGGTCTCATTCCGTCCTTTAATATTCTATCAAGTTCACTAGTAAAGACAGCTGGCTCTCTAATTTTTTTTTTTTCATGAAAAGATTTTTAACTAGAAATTCAGGTTATCTATTTCTTCTTGAGTGAACATTGTTAAGTTTGTGTCTTTCAATGAATTTGTCCATTTCATCTTACGTTGTCAAATTTGTTGACATAAATTTTATAATATTGTGTTATTGTTCTTTTGATAACATTATAATATATAGTAATGTCACCTCTCATTCCTGACATTGGTACTTTCTTTCCTCTGTCTTTTTTTCTGGTCAGTCTGACTAGAGGTTTATCAATTTTATGGATCTTCTCAAAGAATCAGCTTTTGGATTCATGTATTTTCTTCTCCTCCTACTCCTTCCCCTCTCCCTGTTTTCTATCTCATTAATTTATCTTCTGACCTTTACTATTTCTTTTCTTCTGCTTATTTTGGTTTTAACTTATTCTCCTTTTTATAGTTTCTTAAGGTGGAGGCTGAGGTCATTGGTTTGAGACATTTCTCCATTTCTAGTATAGGCATTTAATGCTATAAATTTCTCCCTAAACACTACCTTAGCAACATTCTGCAAATTTGGTATGTTGGATCTTTATTTTCAGTCAATTCCAAAGAATTTTAATTTTCCTTTTGATTTCTTGTTTTATCCATGGAACATTGACAAATGTGTTATTTCATTTCCAAATATTTTGTGACTTTACAGATATATTTCTGCTATTGATTTCTAATTTAATTCCATTGTGGTCTAAGAAAATCCTATGATTATGATTTTAATACGAGTCTTGGTTGGACTATCTTGTTAAATATTCCTTGTCCACTTGAAAAGAATATATAAACTCCTGTTATTGGGTGGAGTATTCTATGCATGTCAGTTGGGTCAATTAGGTTGATTCTGTGGCCCAGTCTCCTAGATCTTTATTAACTTTCTATTTGTTCTATCAATTATTTAGAAAGGGGTATGTAAATCCCTTACTATATGTGAGAATTTGTTTATTTCTCTTTAAAGTTCTATCAGTTTTTGCTTTGTGTATTTTAAAGCTCTGTTATCAGATGCATAAATGTTAAGCATTGTTATTTCCTCCTGATGAATTAACTCATTATTCTTTATGATCTTCTTCATTCAGGGTATTATTGTTTGCTCTGAAATCCACTTGGTCCTATTTTAATATGGCCATTCTAGCTTTCATTTATTAGTGTTAGCACTATAGATATAGATATATTCCCATTATTTCATTTTTAACCAATTTGTGTCGTATTTAAAGTGGGTTTCTTGATGGCAGAATCCGGTTGGGCCTTTTCTTCTTTTTTTAAACATTGTCTGACACTTGTGCCTTTTCAATGAGATGTTTAGAAGATTAAAATTTAATGTTGTTATTGATGTGGTTAGGTTAAAATAGATCATCTTGCCATATGTTTTCTTTTTGTCCTACCTGTTCTCTTTTCCTTTTTTGTTTTGGATTTATTAAAAATTCTTATGATTCTATTTCATTTGTTTTGTAGATATGTGAATTAGAACTGTTTGCATTATTTTTAGTGATTGCTTTAACATGCATATTTAACTTACCACAACCCACCTTCAAGTGATACATCACTTCACAGCACAAGAATCTTACAATACTATATGCACATTTATCTTTCCCTAGCCTTTGTGCCTCCTTCACACTATTAAGTTTTACATGTGTTACAAACTCCACCTTACATTGTCATTATTGTTGTTGATGCAATCAATCATCTTTTAAAGAATTTTACATAATATGAAAAAAGACTGCATGTATTTACCCATGTAGTTACTATTTCAGATGCTTTTGATTCCTTTTTGTAAATTGTTATTTCTATCTACTATCATTTTCCTTCTGCCTAAAAGACTTTGCTTAACATTTATTTTAGTGTAGGTCTACTGGAAATAAATTTCTTCAGCTTTTGTTTGTCATAAAAATTCTTTATTTTTACCTTTATTAAAAATATTTTTGCTTAGTATGAAATTATAGATTAACTGCTTTTTAAAGAAGCACTTTAAAGTGCTTGATCCACTCTATTTCAGTTGCATTGTTTCCAGTGACATCTGCATTGCCATCCTTATTTTGATTATATGTATCTAGTATGATTTTTTAAAAATGTACTCCCTTTAGAACTGTTTTTGACATAATTTGATTATGGCATGACTCAATGTGGTTTTATTCACATTTCTTGTGCTTGAAGTTCACTGAACTCCTTGGGTCTATAGGTTTATAGTTTTCACCAAATTTGAATATTTCCTCAAATATTTTTCTGTCTTCCATTCTCTGTCCTTCCTTTGGAGACTCCAATATATGTATTATATCGCTTGAATTTGTCCCTGAGCTCATGGATGTTCTGTTTATTTTTAATATCCTTCCCTCTCCCTCCCCATTTTATTTAACTTTGGGTAATTTCTATTGCTATGTCAAGTTCATCAATCTTTTCTTCTGTATTATTTAATCTGCTATTAACCCCATCCAGCTCATCTCACACATTGTAATTTGCATCTGGATTTGGATATTTTAAAAAATGTTTTATGCCTCTACTTGGCTTTTTGAACTTGTGAAATATAGTTACAATATGTGTTTTAATAACTTAGTCTGTTGATTCTAACATCAGTGTCAGTTCTGGGTCAGTTTGGATTGAATGGGTTTTCTCCCCATTACAGATTGTATTTTCCTTCTTCTTTGCATACATGGTAATTTTTAAATGTATGCCAGAGATTGTGAATTTTATCTAGTTGAGGCAGAATATTTTTGTGTTTCTACGAAAATTATTGAGCTTTGTTCTGGGATGCGGTTAAGTTACTTAAAAGCATTTTTATCCTTTCATGGCCTGTTGTTAAGCTCTTTTAGGTAAACCAAAGTAGCATTTAGTGTGGATCTAATTGTTTCCCATTACAGAGGCAAGATTTTAGGATGCATCCTATGAGCCCCCCCCCAATTTATTTGTTTTTTTCTTTTTTTCCCTTTCTTTCTTGAGCAAATTTCCTGTCATAATATTCTATTCCTTTAATCTATTATTGAGTTTTATTCAGTAGTACTCAAAAAATATTAGTATTTGTCCTTATAAGTATTTACTAATTCATATTTTTAAAAATTTTACTTTTATTTCACTTTCTAATATCCTAAAAATGAGATAAGAAAAATATAAAACAAGTGGTCATTATTTGCTTGTTTTGGATTCAGCATTAAATATTTATAGGATATGCTTGCTATTATATGTCTTCTCAATCTAAATAATTTTGCTTCCTTTAAAGAATGAAATAGTTAAAATTTCTTTATGGTATGTTCATTATTTCAAGTTTCCCAAGTCAAAGATGACTTTGAATTCAAATGACTTGTCGGGTATTTTAACTTTTTATGCAAACCGAGAAAAAAAAATTGAAGAATAGTCTCTTTGTTTTCTCCAGTAGGCCATTTCATTCTGTCTAGGGACTATGAGCTATAATTTTTAGAAAATTAAAAAAAAAAACACTTGCTCATGTCAGTTCTCTGTGGACATCAAATTTATTTGGAAATGCTGGGTTGAATTTACTTTAATTATCACTTATTTTGAAAGCAAGGGGATAATAACTGCTTACTAGTATGTTTATGGGAATTCAGCTAGCTGTTTCCATATTGGTCTTTTGACCTAATTAAGATGGCTGTGAGAATGGGTGATAGAAATTGCTCTTATTATATGTGAACTGGCCCCAGAGTGCTGATCAAGATTCTGTTGACTCTTAGGTAATCTATCACTAACACATTAAGAAAAATATGTGATGTCATAAATATCACCTAGTGAGAGGTATGGAAATCGGTGCAACTCAGTAAAGTTTGGAGATTTTTATTTTGTTTTCATTATTTGCAAACAATGTCAACAAGCATTTTCCATATTCTTTCCTTACTGCCTGAAGTATTTTTATTAGTGAGTTGTAACAAAAAGTTACTATAGATTAAGAAAGTAATTCATTTTTCTGAGTTTAAAAAAAAACACAAAACACTGGAATTGTTGTGGGTTTTGTAGATTATGCTGTGCCATAGTATATGGGGAATTTCCATTACCTTAAAAAGAAGTTGTCTAAGAAATACTAGAAAAGCTTATGAATACTTCAACTGCATTTATTCTTCAGGAAGGTAGGTGTGAGAAATGGGAGCGACTCCCCCCACCCCCGCCCACACTGACTCTTGACTTTCATAAAATAAAAACAGACTTAGTTCCTTAAATAATGACCCAGGCATGCAGACTTTAATCTCACTTTCTATTTATAAGCTCCTAAATTTACTGTAGAGAACACATGTTTAAAGAAAAAGGAAAAGCATTTCTTCTCTCTCTCTTTCTCTCTTTTTTTAACCTTCCCTAGCCTTTGTGCCTCTGTCACACTTTTTTTATATATATATAGAGAGAGTGAATTGGGAAGAAAGGGCAGAGGGAGAGAGAGAATCTTAAACAGACTCCCCAGTGAGCACAGAGCCCAACACAAGGCTTGATCTCACGACCCTGAGATCATGGCTTGAGCCCAAATCAAGAGGTGACGCTTTACCGACTGAGCCATCAAGGCCCCCAGGAAAAACATTTCTACATACAACTGGAACATAGAATTGTTTGATTGTTAACAATTTCAAAAGTTAATATTCTCTAGTTAATGTTTAAGGCCACATTCCCAAACTGGTTTCCACACAGAGATGTGAGTAAAGGTTCACTTGACCAAAGACTTCTATGAGGAGAACAGATTTAGAAATTTAGAAATTCCCCCCGTTAACATTAGCATATGAAAGACACCAAGAAATCCTTCAGTTTACTCTGCATTTTTTAAGCATATTTGACCTTAGAATACTTTCCCAGAGGAAAAGATGATAAACCCAACCGTTCTTCTGTGGCCTGTAAGACCCTGAGGAATCTCATTCTCTGACCCATAATAACCTGATCTTCTACCTGTTTCCTCTACCTGCTCTGATTTCAGCCAGTGGCCTCTTGGCTGTTCCCCATCAAAAACACCCCGTGTGTTCTCACCTCAGGGCCTTTGCATAGCTGTTTCTTCTGCCTGGAATGTTCTTCCCTCAGATAGTCACTGGCTTGTTTCCTACTTCCTTCAGGTGTCTCATCAAAGACCATCTGGTTAGAAATGTCTTCCCTGCTCACCTTGCATAAAATAGTAAGTCCTGAATCGTCTTTTCCTTCCCCCTGCCCTTCTGTTCACCTGTTGAAATGATACACACTTGCCTTAATTTGTTATTGATGGTCTCTTCCAACTAGAAGGTCAGTCAGCTCCATGAAGGAAGGGGCTTCCTCTGTATTGTTTTCCGATGAATCAGCAGTGCCTGGGTGTGCCTGGAACCTAGGCACTGTGCTCAGTTACCATTTTGGAGCACGTGAGTGAGAGAATGAATGGATTTTGCTCCTGCACTGTGTGTGTATGTGAAAGCAGTAAGAATTATAGCAATGGCAATTATAATGACAATGATAATTACCAGATAACATTTTTAAATGCCACCATGTGCCAGGTAGGAGCTAAGCTGGTTTGAAAGGGAAGCAGGCAAGACTAGGCAGTGTGTTAATATCCACCGGACAGAGTTTCAACTTCAGTCTCCTGGCAGTGAGGAGTTACCACCTTCAGGTGAGGAAAGAGGTAAGTGGCGTTTTGCAAGGATGAATCTGAGGATAAGAGGATTGAATGAGGGAGAGTCTGGAGGGGTCCCTTAAAGTCATATTGACTGTCATTACTTATCCAAACTAGGGCAGTAGAAGTAGAGAATATTCCCATCTGAGGGGCATTTTGAAACCAGCAATAATAGCATCAATCTGTGATGATGAGGGTGGAGTGGGTGAGGGAGGAGGATGGATCTAGGACCATTTCTGTGACTTTCACCACATTGGGAAAGGTCACAACTTTGCTCTAAGACATGCTGAGTTTTGGGGGCACATTGGCATCCCTGAGTGGGTTCAGGCTAGCAGCAGGACTTCAGCTCGGCACAAGGGGCTGGGTTAGACATTCAGGCTTGAGAGTCCTCCTCACAGATTGATGGTTGAGGGTGAGAGGTTAGATGCATCCCAGTGGGTCCTGGGGAGGCTGGAAGACACAGGATGGGGAAGCCAGGGTGAGTGGAAGAGGAGGTCGTGGTTAGTGCCGCGCGGGCTGTAGCTAGAGCAGCAGGAGAGGAAAGACGGTACTGGATCTGGTACTGAGAATGTTGGGGACCCAGGTGAGGAGAGAGGAGTTTCAGAAGAGCACAAAAGTGTAACCATGACTGTGGTAGTTTCAGGAAAGGGGCTTCTCAGAGTATGTTTTCTTTTCAATAGGCTTTAGCACATGGCTATACTTCCTGTCCTTCCCCCAGTGTCCCATGACCTCCTGAAGGAGGGGGCTTGTTTTCCTGCCATGCCAAGCCAAGCATCAAGTCGGAGAGATGCTAGGTTCTCTGTGAGTGTTTGTAGTACACATGCGTTCTTGAATTGGGAAAAGAGTAGAGGCCAGGGAACCATGGGTAGAAGACACTGACTTCAAAGGTTAGAGACTTCAGCTCTGTGTGCTTCCCTTCAGGGAAGGAAGGGAGTCGGGACAGCTGCTAAAGAGGACCTGTGGTCCAGGAGCACTTTTTGATGTGGGAGAGATGTGGGCATATGTATGGGCTAACGTCAAGAAACCAGTGGGGAGGAGGCTGACAGCACAGGAGAGAGACAGGATGATGGGATGATCTCAGAGAAGACGGAAAGGGATGTGCCCAGATCACTGCACAACGGTGTGTGGGGATGGGTGGTGGGGGTACCACAGCTGTTGTTACTTCTACTCCTACTGCTGATAATTGCAAGATATTAGGTTCAAGATATCCCTGGCAGGACATCTCTCTGATTTCCCTGCTTCTGAGATGGCCCCTTGCAGGGGCTGGGGACCAGGGGTGGGACCACGGAGGGTTTACAGCCAGGTCTCGGGGAATGGCTGGGCCTGCCCATGCACATGAGCTGACACGACAACCTCCTCTGTGTCCATGGAGAAGCGTGGAGTTGCACTAATTCAAGGAGGTCTCATGTGGCCTGGCCACGCTCCTCCCCTTTGGACTTTAGTTTGTTCCAATTCTTCCTGGATCCCATTGTCTGGAGAACCATATGGCAGCTCTGCACTTTGGGAGATTCGTCTGTGTCTTCTAAATCCATTTCTCCTTTCCACACTGCTGCCTCATGCTTGCTTTGTTCCCCGTAGCTCATGCATAGATGTCTTTGCATGTTGCTGAACTTAACCTGTGATACGCTGCATGCTGCATGAATTCCCATCCTCTGCTGGTGGCCGGTGACAAGGGGAAATAGTTGCTCTGTAAATGCGATCTGCGTGTGGTTCCGAATGCAAAGGACACAAGTGTCAGGAGCTCAGGAGGTGTTATGGGTTGGGAAGGCACTGCTTTTCCTTTCTCTGGATACCAAGAGTAAAAGTCCTGGTGTGTATGTTCAAAATAGCTGGAGGCGTGGCATATGGGTGTCAGCTTACAGGACAACTTTTAAATTGGAGGAGTCTGCAGGTTCCATCAGCTGAAGATTGCCGCTTCTAATACTCTACTCACCCACACAGTGATTTTCTCCTGGGTTCCTACTCCAGGCCACAGGCATGCACAAAGCTTTGGGATTACCAAGATGGTGGTCCAAGGGAGAAGACAGACAGGAAGGCAGAGCAGAACCTCCACTGTGATGGTGGTGCCGGGGAGGGCCCACTGTGGGGAGGCGGGTTACGCCGGCGAACCCCATTCAGCTGTGAAGCTCTCTGTGGAGACCCTGATTTGATTCCATTTGGGAGGGTGATTTTTGAGATGTGGTCCCCTGGCTTCTAGTGAATTAGGTCTGACTTTTAGCTCACTTCACCTAACTCACAGTGGTTTTATGGGAATTAATTAGGTAAACGGCTCCTTAGGGGTAGGACCAATCCAAAAACAGGTTCTTTGCTTTCTCTTAAATAATTCGAAGAAGAACCGACGCCAGAGTGGTCAGTTGATCACTTCAAACCTCCTAAGACCACAGACCCGATAAAATGATTTCTTCATTAAAAAATAACAAAACGCATTTCAGGATCATCCAGGTTTTCAGGGCATTTTATTGTGACAGCCCTTTATCACCCTTCCATTGGGGTTGATGAGTAAATGATGAACAGGGTAGTTAAGCACATTTCCATGCTACAAGCTTCAGAAAACAGTTTACAAGGCAATTAACTATCGAGCCACTGATTTCGGCCAGGAAGTCCATATTCCCTGGGAAGGCTCATTGTTCTAGAAAGTCTGTTGAGCCTGAGACTTGCCCATGAAGGAGAGGAGAGACAGTCTTTGTTCCCTTTCTTTCAATTTAGTTTACAAACATCTGAGCAGCACCTCTCGGGTCAGGCGCTGTCCAGGCACAGGGGTCCTGGGGTGCACGACAGCCACACCCCATCCTAACGCTCCTTGTCACATAGTGAGATGCTCAGGACAGGAATCAGGCAAGGGAAGCCTTGTGCTGGGAGTGAATACCTGATGCTTCAGAAACAAAGTGGAGAGATACGCAAGAGACTCGAGCCTCAGGCTGATTCCCGGAGGAGGTGATGTGTAAGCTGGAAAGTGCAAGAGAAGTAAATGCTAGCCTCCAGAAGACAGTGTGTGTGGGAGGTGAGGCAGTGTGCATGCCGGGGACGCAGAACATGAGGAGGTGAAGCCGTGAGGACAGGCAAGTCTGCGGAAGGCGGGGGCTGGGCAGTGCATCTTGGGTTTAGAAAACCCCACGGAGGAGTCTGGTCTTCCATCAGAATCATGGAAGATGGTTTTTAGATCGGTGTTTCGCAAGAGAACTGGCCTGCAATGGAGTGGAGAGAGCTGGCCTAGCAGGCAGGAGACCAGGAGAAGTTGGGATCATGGCTCTGGTGACAGATGGTGGGACTCTAACCTGAGATGGGGCAGTGGGAACAGAGAGACAGAAATGTGACCTGACGGCTGCAGTGTAGGGAGAGCGGTGGATGTCAGAACTGATGTCCAGGTCTTGGTGGATGGCAGGTTCTTTTGCTGGGACGACAGGACAGGAACCAGAGCAGGTCCCAGAGAGGTAGTGCTGAGTTCACTTCCGGACATGTCAAATTTAAGGAGCTTGTGAGATCACCGAACACAGGTGGATGCTATTGTGAGTTGAATTGTGTCCCCCCAAGAGATAGGTTCAAATTCTAACCCCTGGTGCCTGTGAGTATGACCTTACTTGGAAACAGGGTTTTTGTAGATGCAATCAAATTAAGATGAGGTTGTCCTGGGCTGGAGGGACCCTGATCTAGTGTCTGGTGGCTTTCTAAGAGAAAGGGAAGGGAGCCCTGGATACAGACCCAGGGAGAACCCCACATGATCACAGAGGCAGAGACGGACCCGCGTCAAGGATTGCCAGCAGCAGCCAGAAGCTAAGAGAGGAGGAACCAGCCTTACCAACACCTTGGTTTCTGACTTTGGGCTTCCAGAACTGGGAGAAATATTTCTACTGTTTTCAGCAACCCAAGTGGTGGCCCCAGGACATTGATACAGTTGAATAGATGGGATCTGAGAGAGAAGTCCGAGCTGCAGATGCAGGTCTCAGAGCATCAGCCAGCAGGAGGGCTGGTGAAACCCTGGGGACGTGCTGGGAGAGTGGGGTGAGAACCTGGAAGGCACCAGATGAGGATCACCATCTCCCTCTGGGGAGGGAGACCTCCTGACACCCCAGGCAATTTCTGCGATTATCTAAGAGGGCAGGTGTTGCCCTGAAACAGCCCTTTCTAGAATTTACTGTGTGTTCAGGTCACCTGGGAATCCTGCTAAAATACAGACTCGGACTCCGGGTGTCTGGGGCAGGGGGTGAATCCTGCATTTCCTAGAGCTCCCTACTGGCCCCTGGGCCACACCTGGAGAGGCGAGGCCTCAAAGGGTTAGTCTGGAGATGAGAAAAGTCTAGAGAGGTCCCACCAGGAGGGTCCTATCTTGAAGCCAAAGGAGAAGGCACAGCAGGAAGGTGGCCTTGTTGCCAGAGCCAGCACCGTGGAGGCAGCGAGAGTGAGAGCCAAGCCGGCGCGCTGGTTGGTGCCGCAGACCGAGGGTCCGCGGTCCCAGGAAGAGGTAGAGGCCTGGAGCAGGTGCGCGCCACACGGCAGCGGCTGGTCAGCAAAAGGCAGGCTGAGTCCTGCAGCTCCTGAGCAGGTGGCAGAGGGCGAGCTGTGCGGCCTCAGGGGCGGCCGGCGCGGGGTGATGAGGCCACCTGGCCGCGGGATGGCTAGGCCGCCTGCAAGCAGGAGGAACAGGGGGCCTCTCAGCATCAGAGGCCGAGGGCGGGCGGAGGGCAGGCAAGGAGCTGGCTTCCCCAGACCCACATCCCTGGAAGAGAGAACCCACAGGCCCGGAGGGGCCGAGGTGCCTGTAGAATTTGGGGACAGATGGGGCCACCGAGATGAACCTCTGGGAGGACATGGAGGGAAATGACGGGCTCCCTGTGCTACTGGGGAAGCAGGTAGATCTAAGGTAAAGATACAGGGAGAGAAAAACCCCAGGGGAGCGTTGGGGTTGACCAGCGTGCTGAGCCCCACCCTGTTCTGTTCACTGCGCTTCCTGTGTTCAGGTGGCGGAGGGCTTGGCTCGGGCGTCGGAAGCCTGGGGCCGGCCTGGGGCTGACCCCCGACGCACAGCTCGGGGGCAAGAGGGTCCGGCCCGCCTCAGCCGCCGCTCCCCGAGCCCTCCGCCTCCCTCGGCCTCCGAGCCCCCCGCACCCCACTGCTTCTCCAGTAGTTTGACTTTTCGGCGCACGGCGGGTGGGGGCGGGGCGCTCAGATCAGGGGCTCACTGAAGGTCCCGCGGAGGGTGCTGTAAACGCGGCTGGGCTGGGGCCGGAGACAGAATCGCTCAGGCACGGAAGCTTGGAGGTGGTTCGTGTGCGCAACGCAGGCAGGTTGGCCGCGTCTCCGATCGCGCTCAGGGCCCGGGCCTCCCTCTCGGCGCCAACGAACCAGCCGAGGGGAGGGATTTGGAGACAATCCTTGCCAGTGGGTTTCATCCGTTGAGTATACTGAATACGCCTCCCAGGAACCCCGGGWCTCCCCGCCCCGCCAAGACTGCAGCCAGCTGATGGCAGCGCGGGGGCCGCCSGGCCTTGCCATGACCGTGCTGGGCGTCGGGGGCCGCCGGGCCTTGCCATGACCGTGCTGGGCGTCGGGGGCCGCCGGGCCTTGCCATGACCGTGCTGGGCCTCGGGGGCCGCTGGGCCTCAGGCGCAGAGAGCTCGGCTGGTGGGCGCGCTCCTCCTCGGCAGAAATGGCCCGGCTCCCAAACACATGGTTTATGGCCGAAAGGGAAAAGCTCCCGAGCGCCGTCAATGACGCTCTCACTGCTTACAAAGACATGTGGGTTCTTTTCCAGAAAAAAATAAGGCTGCTGCCATTTCCCCCCCAAGCCATAAATGATTCAAATGTCAAGCTCGCCTGTGCCTCATGCTATGAGGGCGTATTAACTTATCAGAGAAGGCGGCGCATTGCAGGCGGCTTGCCTTCCCCCACAACTCCGTATTTATGTTCGAAATCTCAGGATATGTTACCTGCACTCGCCACCTCCCCTTCCTCCACGGGAGATTTATAACGCAGCCAGCCGGCAGAAGAGGGACAAAGAAGTAAATATAGTAATATGACAGATTTATTTTGATGTGTTTTATGTGCTTGTGATCTTGCATGCTTTATGTGTTTCTCCATATCTGCTTCTGTCCTTGTTTTCCTGCTTTCCACCCCTTTTTAACAGCAAGTTCAGTAAGTTCTTGGGCGGGCGGGCCTGGGGAAAGAGGGAGGAAACCATGACTTATAACCAAGCTTATCTGGTTAATCGTGACATTTTTCTTTTTTTTTTTTAACCTGCAATTTGGTAATTTCTGTCATATTCACGCCTGGTTCCTGGCAACATTTTTGTAGGAGAAATGAGTCATTTCTTTTTTTCTATTTTCAGTCACTGTTGTCTGTGGGATGGCAGGAACCATCATTCCGGGTCTCGATCGGTCTCCTTCCTGCACGCTGTTCTCCTCTCTCTCCCGAGTTCCCACAGGAGGTGGCGCACTGGTCCTCTTCGAGGCAGGGGCCGAACCAGAGGTAGCCCTCAGTGTGCGTGTCCTTGGAACAAAGCCATGGGCTGGGAGGCATCCGAGGCTCACCCTTGGTGGCCGGGCCGGGGCAGGTGACGGGTGGGCCCGGGGCTGCTGGAGGGAGGCGTCTCTGATGTGATAGGATGCTGTTTGCATCCGGAGGGCCACTTAGCCCCGTTGAAATTCCTTGCCAGAGTGGTGATCAGAGGAAGGGATGGGAAGGGCCCAGGCCGAGAATTGCTTTGGTGGCCCAGAGGCTGCCTGCCATGTAGCCCTCGAGGCGGTGAGACATGCAGCACTTGTGGAGAATATCAGAGCAGACGATACGTGGGGGTCAGTTGGTCTCAGGGTGATGAATGTCTAAGTGCATCGTTGGAGACTCATTTTGGGTGCCCAAGACAGCTGACAGGAGGCTCAGAGAGTCTTTGGCAATGTTGCAAAATCACTTAGCATCAAAATCCCAGGGCAGCCCTAGTATTTTTGTTACCTTAAGCAAAATAGGCTTAAGGAAAACAAAAAACAGAAAACAAATTCTTTGCAGGGTATCTTTGAAAATGACTAGAAAGAGCTGCTGGAAATATGTGGGTTCCCCTCCCCCAGGATAAGTACTGTGTAGTACTTTCTGCTAGGCACCAATACCTTGGTGGACCCCGACTTGTAAAACTTCGGGGGCGATGAGGCCAGAGGGCTCGCACTGCATGTGTCACCAAAAGCCGCAGGTGATGACAGCATGGGGCTGGCCCCAGCCTCACGCAGAGCCTGACCCCGTCACAGAGGCTGAGCCACGTCGAGGCATCGCCACCAGTGGGGCCGGATGGGGGTGACAACCAGTGAGTGATTTGTCACTTCTCCCCAGCACGGCGGAGGCTCATTCCCGGCTTCACAAAATTGCAGAAGACGCCAGCAATGCTAAAAACATACACGGGTGGACAGGTTGTTCCTGTGGGTGTCATTACGTGTCTGTGATGTGAAATGGTAAAAAATATTAAGGGGACTTTTATGTTGTAACAAATGAGGAGCCGTGCGCTGGACGGCCCGGAGTGGAGGCAGAAGATGAGTCTGGAGGGGCCGCGTGAATACTCGACGTGAGAGGATGAGAGAGCAGCAATTCGCAGCGACCTTCGCCTTGCCATCCATCCTGCCTTCATTATGATCGCTATTCCCTCAGCTTGAATATTCGATATTTTCAACTCATTAAAGGAAGAGAATTTTTTACAAAATGGATTGCCCCCAGATTTTCTACAAATGGCCACTCGGAAGATTATCGGGGCCCCTCTGCCATTCGCGGCTCTATCACTTTCCTCAGGATAACGAATGAGCGTTTGGGGTGTTTCATCTGCTCCAACAATTTCCCAGTTTCCCATGGATCAGCGGTGACAGGAAACCCCAGGTAAGGATGACGGAAGGAAAATGAAAAGACTTAATTTTGAAAAGCTCCTAAACGCCTCGAGCCTTGTCTTCCACATCTTCCAGTGACTGAGTGCTTGGAAACATGCACGCCTCTGGCTCAAATGTGATGATTAAAAAAGAAAATTAAGTATTCTGTTTATACCGGGGGTGGGGGGATACCTGCTTAAAACGTCCTGCCTGATGGGGAGCGGTGAGCTAAGGATGTTGGAACTGTGGGCCCTGGATCGGGAGGTGCCCCCCTCCAGGTGCACAGCCTCCTCCATGATGCCGAGGCCACAGGGCACACGGTCCCCCGGTCGGTGGTAGCGGTGGCAGGAGCAGCTGTCGCTCACAGTCCCCCGTCAGGGATCCAGCGGCCCCCTTTGGAAATTCCCGCATCAATCCCCCTGCTCTCCTGGGTCAGATGTCCCACCACTTCTGGAAGTTTGCCCTAACAGTTACAATTTGGGGAAAAAAGAAAAGGCAAGGTAAAAAGCAGTCATTGTCATCTACCTTCGAGGAAGAATTATGTTGCCTTTTTCTGAGAACCACAACTAGTCATTTTAAATTCTCACAGGCGATAAATTATAAATGCTGTGCAGAAGATCCTGGGCTTGGCCTCCAGTTTCTCAGAAGCTGATGAAAACCCGGAACGAGGGTGAGAACTTTCTCTTCCTCTCAGGTTCACTTTGTCCACGGGGTCTTCCATATCTTCCTTCATGGCTTCGTGGCTGAGCGGGTCCCACATGGAGGAGTTTGCTTTGGGATGTTTACTTCTTGCTCCAAACCATCTGTTACTATCCATGGTCAAGATTTTACTCACATCCCTGTTTCAAAGGAAAATTTGCATCTCTCTTAGGCTCCATGAAATGCTGAATGCTGCCTCGAGTCAACCCAAGAAGGCCACAGGATGGGAATAATATTTGAACAAATGTTCATGGAGAGTAGAAGGGATGTTGAGGTGGCTCCCACTGTGGGCTGTTCTGTTTTCCCCGCCATGCTGTGTCCTTTCTCTGGGACCAACCTTCTCTGTGAGCTTTAGCGATTGCAGGTTACCTTGAGCCCGTTCTGAGAGGAGCCATTCTTACAGAAGTTTGTTGTGGTTGTTGTGGTTGTTGTTGTTGTTGTTGTTTTTTAATTCTAATTCTATTTTTTTTTTAATTCTAATAGTTCTGGTGGACTTACATCCCAAAAGTGATTGAAAGAAAAATAAATGGAACATCAGTAATGAAATTCCTAGCCTGGAAAAAAATGGGAAGTATGAGTTTACTTCTGATATGGAGGGCTTTTTTTCCCTAGTATATGGATGGATTTAATGTTTATTCCCGCCTTCTCTCTTGTGGGGAGGGAGCTGTGCGCCTGGGGCCGGGTGGAGTGGGGTGTGGAGATGAAGCTGGTGAGGGGGTTTGAGAAGTGTCAACACTGAGCTCTTCCTGCTTGTACATTACTTGGTGATGGTTTTCTTTTTGAAAGTTCTCACATTTTAAGAAAAAAAATTCTATTGATTTTTCCATTGTGTGAAGGTTTTTCTCTCTCAAGTATGCAAATGATTTAAATAGAGGCATAAAGAGATAACTTTGTGATTTTCATGGAGGAGATTTGAGAATAAGCATTATTTTGGGCCTCTTGATGATGAGAGAGTTATAATGTGGCCTCTTATTCTTGGATTTATGAGACACATGAAGTGGAGTGGTCTGTCATTTCATGGTCTGAAGTAGAACAGTCTAGAAGAAACATAGTGGGTGAGCAGGTACAAGCAGAATGGCGCAGTTCCTGGAGCTTTGTGCTCATTTCCGACTTTGGTCTGCAGGTGAAACCTGGGGAGCGTAGGCAGGTGGTACTTCTGCGCTGGCCAAGGTGGGCAAGGCTTTGGAGACGCGGTGGTGCCAGACTGTGCCCGTGAGCCGTACGCCTAGGGAACTCTGGGCTGCACCTGTTCTCCCTTCCTGGGGGTTATTTCCTGATGATTCCTACGGCCAGCGATGGGGGCCAACTCAGCAGTCCTTCCATTTCCTGGGAGCTTTGCTCAAAAAGTATCTATCGACCTCCTCCCCTTCTAGCAAACACTTCCAGAGCACCTTCCATGGTCCAGGCACTGTTCCAGGACTGTAGAAGTATGAGCCATTTGAGGGCGCACAGCACCTGTGGGGGGAGCAGGGGTGTGATGGTGTCTTCACCTGGGGGACGTGGTGGGGGGGTGCAAGATCCGTGAAACAGTCCGGGATGGAGAATGACAATGGGGTCCAGCGGGGACAGGGACAGCAGCCTACCCACTAGAAAGGAATACCCCTCCACCCCCCCATAGAAGGAAGGCCAGATCCATGATTGATGTCAAATCCACTTGGAAGGTGCCTGATAAACACTTTATCAGAAGACAAAGCCTCGACATCAGGACTAAACGATGACCATTTCAGGTTAGACAATTTGACTGTGATGTTCCGTGTACTTTTTTTTTTGTCAATCACCTTGGCACCTTAGTTCAGCAGAACCTTTGCAGGTAAGATGTGAGGGATCTCCGGCACAGGATGTGGTCTGTGCTGATGGGGTGGGTGTTGTAGGGAGGAAACCACCTGCAGAAAAGACGCAGTCCGTGAGGAGCGCTTCTAGCCAGAAGCACTGACCTACAGCCCTGTTCGGAGCAAAGTAAGAAGGATGTTGCCTGAGGGTGAGTGGGAGGGAGGGTGGCAGCCAGGTAATTCCTGGTCTTGAAGATTTTTAAGGATTGTGAATTCTTTTTCTTTGCAAAGCAGGTCATTGAAAAAAAAAATCTAAGTAAGAGAGGGACAGCATCTATAAGCAGGGTTGCCAGATAAACACAGGATGCCCAGTAAAATGGATATTCTGATAAAGAGGAAACAAATTTTTAGTATAAGTATATGCCAAATATTTCATGGGACATACTTTCCCTCCCCCAAACAGCTTTGCTGGGATAGAATTCACATAACATACAATTCACTCATGCAAAGTGTGGAATTCAATGTGTTTGGTATATTCAGACATGTGCAGCCATCACCACAGTCGATTTGAGAAAATATTCCTCACCTAAAAAATCCCAAATGAACATATGCCTTTAGCTGTCATCTTCCTGTCTTCCCAGCCCCACCAGCCAGAATCCAGCCCAGAACTTCCACTAATCTGCTTTCTTTCTCTATAGATTTCTGTAGTTTGGATGTCGCCCGAGTGTCCATGGAGAGAAGAATATACAATACTTCCGTGAACTTGAGCTCATGGCAAGAAAAGGAAGATCCTGATCAGAGCCCTGGGGACTGGGGGACCCATCAGTTCTGTTTTTTAATTTTGGGGAATAATCACTAAGAGGGAATCCCAGAAATTACAGCTCAGGGGTGACAGCCCTGATCTCCATGACATAGCGGCCTTTCCCATCTGCGACTCAGTGGGGCTGAAACCACTCGAGGTCCGTCATCTTGACACCAGGGTCGGCCAGGGGACTTCACCTTCTCCCAGTGTCAGTGGTTGATTTAAAACCAAGAAAGAAAACCAAGCCACTTGTCTTCCAACTTCCCTCTTCTGGGGGTGGGACTGTGTTTTCATGGCTTCCACTCCCAGAGAAAGAAAGCTGGGGTTTTATCATGTGTTGTTCTGTGTCCCACAGTCAGGACTCCAGGAAAAGCTGGGATGGGGTTGAGACCTATCCTAGAAACCTGTTGAAGAGAACCATCTTTGTGTGAACATTGAAGAGCGCGCACGCCTAGCTGTCTAAGGCTGCTTGGGTTTTCTAGAGTATGTCTTGGTTTTCCTTGATCCTGGTAACCCTCTTGAGTTATGACCTTCTTGGGTCAGGTCTGTATGATCGGGTAGAATATGTTCTACTTAACAGATAAGAACAGCCATACAGGAAGCAGGTAAAACCCCATGTCCCAATAGTCGAAATGGACTCCAAGGGGGCCTTAATGAACGTGTGTAGCTTGGTTACCATCTTCGCATGTCATTTCTTCTGACCCAGTTCAACCCGAAGAATTTAGCAGGAAGAGCTAGATGTACAGAGAAAAAAAAACAAAAGGGGCCGGAAGCACTGCTGAACCAGTCCCCTCCCAGTCTGCTCAGAGCAACTGAGGCCGGGCACTGTGGTCAGCCATTCCACTCCCAGTTCTGACCTTGAGCCCCAAACCTTCTGGGCACGCAGGGCCACAAAGACCCTTTCTTAAGGTCAAGGAACATTGTGTTTGGAGGAGCTGCTTATTGTTCAGCCTATGGCCACGGCCTGTCCTCCAACTTCTCAAGGTAGGCAGTGTCTGGAATGAGGATGGGCATGGGCCCACGATGCCAGGAAAGAGATACTTGGACCTTTCCAAAGGCCAGCTGCCCCTTGGCCTCAAGTCAGGGGATGGAGGGATGCAGGGAGAGGTGCGGTTGGTTTCTCTATGACATAGGACCGAGTTCCCCATACTTCCTTATTGCAGGGCTATGAGTGACTTTCGGAAGCACAGGAACATCTCCCCTGGTCCATCCTCCTGAAGCCGCCCCAAGGCCATCGAGGGGGGCCAGCAGATGCCACATGCATTTGCAGGATACTACCGTGTGACCTGGATGAGGCAGTCTCCATCTTGGGGGCAGCCATTTGAATGTATCCTTCCCATAGTGCCTCCCCCCCCACTACCTCCCTGCCCCCACCAACCATCATTCCCTTGGGGAGGTGAGGACGGGGAGGTCCCCTCTGCCCTCACATAGGGAGGAGAATCAGGAATCCTTCTGTGGGCTTGGAGGTCATCTCCCCGTATAGCCGTGCTTTTATATTTCTGAGCATAATTATTTCTAATATGAGCCTTGAAACTCTTTCTGATTTTTCCTTCCTCTGCTAGTGATTTATTAATAGATGCGCCCGCAGTCCCTACCTCAGAGGAGTTTTTTATCTGCCAGTTGTAAATAGAAGGTATGCAAATCCAGCCAGCCATTCACCCGATATCTGCAATCCAATTGAAGTGGTCACATAATAAATTAAACACACATTTGTGCTAGCAAGTGTCAGGCTTCACAGGGCCCCGTGTAACCACATCGCGGCCTTCTAGTGCCCCTTACAGGTGTCTGGATAGGAGGGGCGCTCAGCAGCCAATCAGCAGAATGCAGAGCTTGCTGCTCTCCTTGGAAACTCCCCAGGCAAATGGCTCATCCTGCAGATGACAGGCTTGGGCAGAAATAGCAGCTTGTGAGTCTGACTTGTAGAAATAAACAAGGCCTTTCATTTGCCTCCCCCTGCCAACCTTCTGCCTCTCTTCCTCCTGATGCTGGCCACAGAAGAAGGCATAGAGTCTTAATAGAGAGCAATAATTTTACCTTGTTAGGAAATGGATTTAACCTGGCCTGGTTGTCTTTTTGAAATAAGTCCATGGCGCAGCAGGCACGGTGAAAAGTTTATACTTCGGGGAGCTCGGAGACAAGCTGGAAGCAGCAAAAGGGCAAGTTACTAAAATAGATAGTGCGTTGGCTGGGCTTCAGCCACTGGGCTGCACGCAGATACCGGGTGTCAATTACAGCAACTTGGGCCACCTATTTGCAGGGGGTGTGCGGCCAGGTAGGGCAGGCTGAGGGCTGAGGAATCCACCCTTTGGACTCATTTTACCTTTTCTGTCAGCAGGGGAATGGAGCTGATATTGAGCGAGATAAAACACCATTTCTACGCTGGGATAATTATATATAATTTCTGGACAATTGGGAGCTGAATTAGCCTGCACACCTGTCTACTTCTGATCAGTGCATGCACCCCCTGAAGACAAGCGAGATCTGGAGGGCCTAAAATGGTCTCCAGATCATACACATGCCACTCAAAATGTTTGCCTGTTGAGTGGGACTGAGCACCAATTCGTGGAGTCGACTTGGTGCCCCAGATCCTGTGGGTGGAGGCAAAACCCACTAAACTTGGGGCAACAGTCAAGGAGGGTGAGGGTCCTGGGGATAACCTTGTTTTCAGCTACTCACTTAAATGAGAGGAGTAGAAGGAAAGAACAAAAGTCAGAATGAGCCAGATGCTTTGTTTGCTTTGGAAATGTTCTTCAAATGAAGCCATTTGATACAAGTTGGAGACAGTAGGGTCTTTTAGGTTTGCATTTGTAAGAGAGAAAAAGGTATTTGCAGCTTAAGAAGGAGGTGAATTTGACAATGAGACTGTGTGTTAACTCCAAGGCAGTAAAATAAAATATTTGCAAGGCAATTGCTCAGTAAGCTTTAAAAATATCTGTGTGAAATATTCACATGATTAAAAGGAGCTTAGCAAACCCAAAAGTAGCAGAAGGAAGGAAATCATAAATAAACAGAACAGAGATAAATGAAATAGAGAATAGAAACACAATAGAGAGAATTGACGAAACAGAATTTAATTCCTTGAAAAGATTGACAAAATTGACAAATCATTTAGCTAGATGGACTGGAAAAAAGGGAAGACTCAAGTTTCTAAAGTCAGAAATGAAAATGGGGCATTACTACCGATTCTAGAGAAATATGGAGGATTAGAAGAGTGTACTATGAACAAGTGTGCACCAACAAATTGGACAAGCTAGATGAAACGGACAAATTCCCAGACACAAAACCTACCAAGACCAAGTCACAAAGAAATAGAAAATCTGAATAGACATATCTCTCATAGGGAGATTCAATCAGAGACCAAAAATCTCCCAGTGAAGGAAGACCCTGGATCTAATGGTTTCACTGGTAAATTTTATCAAACATTTAAAGAAGAACTAATACCAATTCTTCCAAAAACTTTCCTAAAATTTGGGGAGGAGAGAACACTTCCTAACTCATTGTATGAGGCCAACATTGTCCTGATATCAAAGCCAGACCAAGTCACCACCAGAAATAAAACATTGATGCAAAAATTCTTGACAAAATACTCTCAAATCAAATCCAGCAGCATATTAAAAGGATTATACGCCATGACCAAATGGGATTTACTTCTGGAATGCAGGGATGATTCAACATACGGAAATCAGTCAGTGTGATATACCACGTTCACAGAATGAAGGAAAAAAAAAAAACCCATGTGTTATTTCACTTGAGGCAGAACAGGCATGTGACAAAATCCAACACTTTCATGATGAAACATTCAAACTAGGAATAAAAGCAAATGATATCAACATAATAAAAGCTACGTAAGAAAAACCCACAGCAAACATCATACTCAGTGATGCAAGATCAGGAAGAGAGAGAAGGCATGGAATCGGGCAGGAACCCTCGCCCCTGCTTCCAAACACACTTGAAAATCAGCTAAAGATGAGGGATAAAGATTAAGTGTAAAAATATAGCCCCCCCCCCCCCCCGAAGATACTAGAAAAGACTATAGGAGTATGTTTTATACAATCTGGGAGTGCGGACAAACTTTCAATGTAAGACACCAAAGGCAGACATCCCAAAAGGCACCACTGTAGACTTGACTAAATATCAAACGTCCTCCCCCCACATATCAACTCAAACACCGTACCTGAGGCTGCACAGCAAGTGAGAACTTGGGGGGACGTGAGCTACCTATAGGATCAGTGGAAGCTTCAGTACCTAACATATATTTCAAAAAATGAACAAATTAATGAGAAAAATATAAAGATGCTCATAGAAAAACAGGTGGTAAACAGTTTGTGAAGAAAATGAAAACCACAAATGAACTGTGTAGGAGAAAAAATATTTCTAATTCAGTAAAGTCATATTATGGCAAGATCAGTCATCTTTAAAATGAGTAAAAACTGTGTGTGCGAGAGTAGAAATTGCTAGTCTCGAAGAGCTGGTAGAAATGTTAATGAATACAGCATGTCTGGGGGACAATTTTGACAGTATGTCCCAAGCACCATAGAAAAGGACACAGCTTTGACCCTGCTTTTGCACGTGTAATGGTGGACGAGGGATTTAGTCTGGGAGCTGCGCCTGGACCGCCTTGAAGTGGGCTCACAGGTGTTTGCTGCAGTGTTTGACAACGAAGCATTGGAAACCACTTACTTGTTCGGAAACACAGGATTACAGCAACACGTTCATGTCAAAGCAAACATTATATCGCCAAAGATCAGCGATTCTCAAACTGTGTTCCTGGCAACACTCGAGGGATTCCTGGGGGACCCCTTCAAGGCTGGCTGGAGAGCAGCTGTGGAGGCTGTCTTCCTGATTTGTTTTTTACCAACGTGAAAGACTTAGTTTGGACAAAACTTTCCTCACTTTAGGAAGGTTTAAAGCCACCATGGTCCAGCGATATGTAGGCCCTTGGCAAGTTGTCCCAGAGGCAGTTCTGTTTTAAAGGCCATTTATGGGATGGTGCCAGGGCACGACTCGCCACTGTGTCTGTAAGCACGCATGCCCATGGCGGAGATCCCAGGGCTGATAGCTTTGCACCTGTCTCCCTGACCAGGACCCCTTCCCCAGGGCTCCCCGTTCTGTGTTCTGCACCCCCAGGTCCCCCAGCCCTGCTCAGCACGCCCCCTGGCACCGTTGCTGGATGCCCCATGCTCTGGGGTTAAAGCTGGGCTCCCATCCAGGCTGCTCGAGACTGCACCCGCCCTACCTCCTATTTCTGTGACTATGCAAGCTCCACTGTGCCTCAGTTTACTCATCTGTAAATGAGTAACTGTGAGGACTAAATGAAAGCAAACTCATTTGGCCTTGGATATTAACTGTATGTGTATATAATGCTCCTTATATGTATATATATTTATATATATTCAATACTACACACTTGTAAATGTATATTTATACTCATATATTTATAATACTCATTATATACATATTTATATATATTCCTTTAATCCCACAGATAGGATTATGTATAAAATAATACTTACAAAATATTTTTATATATGGCACAAAATATCCATGATTAAATATATGTATTACATATAGGAATCATAGATATTTCTGTGCATGTATTAAAATGTATTTATTTATATGTATATATGTGTGTGAGTTTGTGTAATGAGTGAAATGTGTTTAACAGCGCTTATCTCTTGGTAGAAGGATATTACAAATTCTTTAATATATACTTTCTGAATCCTACGTCACAGCACCTGGAGCATCGTAAGCACTCCAGGTATGGTTAGCTATTACTATGATTGTCTCTTTACTTTTTATGTCAGACGCTGTCCTTCCTCTGCTCGAACTCCTGTCGGCACTTTCCTGTCTCCCTCAGAATAAAAGGCAGCACCTCACACAGCCCTTGGGACACTCTGTGATCTGGCCCTGCTGCCTCTTGGACAGACCTCACCTTCTACCACTTTCCCCTGGACCCTCTGGCTCTGAGACTTATCCTCAGACAACCTGGTGTGTTCCACCTCAGGCCCTTTGCATGTGCTGTTTCTACTGAACCTTGCTTGTTGCCTCAACCCCTTGCTCAGTAACACTTTATCAGAGATACCTTCCCCAGACCAACAATTTAAGAGTACCGCCCTCTGTCTCTGCTGGTATGACATTCTGCCGAGCATTTGGAGTGTATTGCCATATGACTCAGTGTTCACGTTCTACTGAGTTCCCACACTGAAATGCGAGTTCCGTGAGCCTCGTTGTGATGCTTGGGTGTCCAATATGTAAGAGCATGCTGAGCGTATAGAAGGGCCTCAGCAAGGATTTATGTAGTGGAGGCCATGTGCCAACATTGCTTATCTCTGGGTATGATCTCTTCTTTTCATTTATTTGGTTTGTATGTATTGTACTTATTTTTAACAATGAACATAAAACAATGATAGTTATCTTTAAAAATCAGTTGAAGAATGAGGACAATCTGAGAGCCGGAGGGAGTCATCTGAACATAGCAATTTTAAAATTTTGGAACCAGTTATCCTCATGAATCTACCTAATCATAGATGTGGGCTACCAAGTGTGTCTTTTTTTTTTTTTTTTTTTTGAGAGAGAGAAGAGAAAACGTGCGCACATGAGCAGGGAGAGGGGCAGAAGGAGAGGGAGGGGGAGAGAATCTCAAGCAGACTCCCCGCTGAGTTTGGATCCTGACATGGGGCTCGATCCCAGGACCCTGAGATCATGATCTGAGCTGAAATCAAGAGTCGGACACTCAACACATTGTGTCATCCAGGCACCCCATGTGTGTGTCTTATTTTGAGGCTATTTCTGCCCCCTAAGATGGACATGTCCTTATAGATCATGTTTTTTCTCTATGTATTTAAATAATGAGATTCTCTTTTTCTTTCCACACACAAACTCTTACTTGAAAATAGAGACTGTTAACAAATAAAGACAGGGAATATACTAAACCTACTTTCCCATTATCTAGTTGTCTGCACTGAGTCACAGGCGCTGTGCACAGAGTGGGAACAAGGTTAGTAAAAAAAAAAAAAAAGGAAGACAAGGGGAAAGATCACATTCAAGAGCTAGAGAAATTGCACTTGCCTAGAGCTTGGTTAATTTTAGAAAACATTAGAAATTCTTAGCAGAAGATCTGCTATGTCATTTTCTGGGCCTTTGTTAAATAAATATCAAGAATTTCAAGACAGTCACGGGAGAGCCGGCTTTTCTAAGTTGGGGGCTTCCTGCACAATGTCCCCAATTGCTGGCAAATTGAAATCACATGGCATCCATCCGCCGGCTGATAGTGAAGACAGGAGACATGGACCCGGCATACTGAGGCTTTCAGAATGGTCCAGGAAAAGGAATTGCCTCTGACATTTGGATGGAATCCATTCATTTTTCTGACTTGTGGAAAGGGAGGGGGCTGAATGTCGCTTGCTGGAGAAATGGCCCCTCCTGGCTGGTGACAAGATGGAGGTGGTGCTGGTCAGGGCCGGACAGCTTGTCAGGGCCCTGGGCACAGCTGCGGGGGGCGTGGCCTGTGCTCACTGCCACGCCTACTCAGGGGATGGAAGGAGGCAGAACGAGGTACACCATGTGTGCCCATCAATCCAAATGCCAGGAATGCAAGAAAGGGCGGGATAATGCAGGGAACATCGGGGAAGTGGTATAAGCCCTTCTGCATGGCAGGATTCACAGCTGGTGGAAGAGTCAAAAATGGAGTCAAAGAAACTCATGGAAAAATCATTTGGAATGGACCTTGCCTTCAACACTTCCTGCGATCCTAGCATGTTCTCCATCTTTCAAGAGTTTGGCTACACTATTGTTTGACTCTCCCTCTCCCTCCACCTCCCGTTTTCATCTGTTCTCTTTAATTCCTGCGTTTGGCTTCTCCTGGTTTAATTGTGTGGTGTCTGTCATGGGTGGCATCTCATTAATAGGATGCATTCTTCGGTTCTTCTTTAGCAAAAGATGATCCATGACCCGCTCTCAGCATGCGGCTCTGCAGAGCTGGCTTCTGTTCCAGATGACTTGCTGAGTTAGCGGTCTTGGCTGGGCTAGTGAGCAGTCCTCCCGAGCTCCATATGCACGCGGACGCTAATTAATGAGGAGGACCCTCCACAAGCTCACACGGGGTGACATCAAAGTTTCTGTGCTTCTCTCCAAAGGACTGGATCTTTCAAAAGCCTCTTTCATTCCTTCTTTCCCTCTACCTCCTCAAGAGATCTTTTTCTCCCTCTCACCTGGCTCTTTAATCCATTCACCTTCTAGCCACATAGTGGCCAAGGTTTCCATCTGTCACCAAGTCATCACCTCACTCCTTAGACACCAAGGCATCCATATAAAGTGACCGCTTCAGTGCCAGGCCTGAAGATGCACCTGTGAGGAGCAATTGCTGCTCTTGAGGTCGCTGTGTGGTTCCTATTATCATTAGGCAGATGAAATTCACCTATGGAAAACTTATGCATGCTCAATTTTTTTTTTTTGGATTTATAAAAAAAGTCTGACCACAATGAGACCTGGCTTCATACACGTTATGATGTTGACTATATGAAAACAAAACAAGACAAAACAAAATAAAATCAAAACAAAGTGTTGACAAGGATGTGGAGAAATTGGAACCCTTGTGCACTGTTGGTGGGGAAGTAAACTGGTGCAGTTGCTGTGGAAAATGGTATGGTAGCTTCTCAAAAAATTAAAAAATATAATTACTATATGATCCAGCAATTCCACTTCTGGGTATATACCTGAAAGAATTGAAAGCAGAGATTGAACAGATATTTGTACAACTATGTTCATAGCAGCTATATTCATAAGAGTCAAAAGATGGAATCAACCCCAGTGTCCATCGAAGGATGGATGAATAAACATAATGAGGTTATGTACATATAATGGAATATTATTCAGCTTTAAAAAGAAAGGAAATTCTGAAAATGCTACAACATGGATAACAACATGGATAAATATTGAAGATATTATGCTCAGTGAAATAAGACAGTCACAAAAGGGCAAATACTGTGTAATTCCACCCACATGAGGTTCCTGGATTTGTCAAATTCATAAGGACAGAGAGAAAAATGGTGGTTGCTGAGGGCTGGAGGGTGGGCCATGGAAATAGGGAATCATTGTTTAATGGGTATGGGGTTTTAGTTTTGCAGAATGAAGAGTTTTAGGGATGGATGGTGGAGTGGGTTGCAGAACATTATACTTCATGCCACCAAACTGGACACTTAAACATGGTTAAGATGGCAAATTTTATGTTATTGCATTTTACTACAATTAAAAAGAAAAAAGAAACCTGAATGTCTAGATGAAGTCCTCATAAGAAATATTTTATTTTTAAAAGTTTTGGGTTTTTTTTAAAGATTTTATTTATTTGAGAGAGAGAGAGAGAGAGAGAGAGAACGGGAGGAGGAGCAGAGGGAGAGGGCCAAGCAGACTCCTATTTGAGTGCAGAGCCCGATGCGGGGCTCGATCCCTGAGCCAAAATCAAGAGTTGGTGGCTTAACTGACTGAGCCACCCAGGCGCCCCTAAGAAATATTCTAAATGAATATGAATTAGAATGAATTCCAGAATGGTGGGCTGCCGCCGCATCCTGATAAAACTCTGTCCTTCATGCCAGTGCGTCTCAGTTATTAACACAGTCTCTCAGATGGTCTGTTCGTGACTGAGAGACAACCAAGGATATCGTGGTGAGGGTCAGGGGATGTCTGGATTTGTCAGGACAAAGCGTCCCTGCGCCTCGCCCAGGAGGGTGCCCGGTGCTGGCCGGTGGCCTCTCCCTGCTCACGGAGGGCTCCTGGCAGCCAGCTTCGGCCCCGCCAGGAGCGCAGGCGGCCCTGGAGATTCGTCTTCATTCTGGCACCTGCTGTGATGTGCCCGGCCAGCCCCACACTTGGTCAGCTCTGGTCGGGAATCCAACCTGGTTCCGTTTTCAATTTTGGAAGCGTTGTTGCGGATTAAAAACCGGTCAAATGATGGGAAAGAGTCAGAGCAAACAGCTGCTCTGTACCCACCATCCTGCCAAGGCCTAAATGAGCCTTCAGGAAGCTCGAGAGTAATGAGGGACGGTCTCCCAGCAGGGGTGACGCCCGGCCCCAGGAATGGCAGAGCGTCGGGCGGGCTTGTGCGGCTCTGGGGAGGAGCGGGCTCCCTCCTCTCGCCCACGGATACAAGTGGAAACCGGATTGGTCTAGTTTCTGACCAAACTTTAAGGACTGTAAAAATAAAGACATGACAATCTTGACTCTTCCTAATTAGGTGGTTAATCTACTTAGCTCTCTAGGAAGAGCTACCCAAGGACACAAAACACAAAACAATCAGTCATTTTCTATTGTGTGAGTGTGAGGACATTTTCTTCACCTCATGTCCACCTCTTCCCTGTGAAAATCATCTTCATGAGAACAGCTTGAAAAGCCACTGAACTCTCTGGTATGTAAGTCAAGCATGGACTTCAAGATGGTCTTTTCCTGATCCACTGTGGGGGAGGAGGGCCAACTGATAGGCAAAAAATGTGGAAAACCAAAAATGCCCTGTTCTTGGTTGTCAAATGCGGGTCAGCCTCAGAGCAAAAGCTCCAGAGTCTGCTTCTCTGTGCAGAGGAAATAGCAAGAGCACCACAGCCTCAGCTGGGCCTCCCAGGAGTCTGGTGTGGAACGGAAGCCCCATTCCCAAGCATCCTCAAGGGACGTTCTGGAAAACTCCCTCCTTCCAAGACTGTCGAGTTCAATGCGAGTCTCTTTTGACTGGGGAAGCATTTAGTTATGCCGGTCTTACAACCAAAGAAAGAAGCCCAACTTCCAAGGATAGAGTATCTGAAGGGTCCCTTTGGTGCCCACCTCCCTCCAAGCAGGGCTTCTGTGTGTGGAGTGGGCACTGCATGGAAGGGTGGCAGGCCTGGAAGAGAGAACCAGCCAAGTGAAGAAGGAAAGGGAGCAGGCGTTTGGGGAGGGTTTGGGGGCTTGGGGGAGCAGGTGGAACTGGGAGCTTTTGGGGTCTGTAACCATCAATGACAAATGCTTTTGGATTTTGAGATCCAGATAGAATCTTCAGTGCTATTCAACTTCATTTACTTGTCATTCAAGGAGAATTTAAAAGTATTTTTTCTGTTCTTTCACACAAAGATGTTAATGTTAGTGTTCTTTATTCTTGTGTTGGAGTTCCTTAGATTCTTTATTCACAGGTCTATGCATGGTAGCATACATGTTTTGTAGACTGTGGTTATTATGTTTTCTTGCTTAATATGAAAAAATGATCAAAACTAATTGTTATGATCCTAAGATACATATTATCATTTCAAATAGCTGCAAATATTCCATCCAGTTGGCATGCTAGATTTAACAGTTCCCTCTTTGTTAAATATTTTAGGCTATTTCTAATCAATATTTATTATGAAAACATGGGAAATGTATATCTTTGTAAAAGTAGTTTTGTTTCTTTTGAATTAATTCCTTGTACCAAATAATTGTTACTGGCCCACAGGCGTTCTGCTGCTTTCTGCACTATCAGCAATGAGTTGATTTCTCTTTTTCTACAGCTTCATCAGCATGGGTTTTAGGATTAAAACTTATTTTCTAATTGATTTTGATGCCTACCATTTTAATGAGCACTTCCTTGCTAGGTAGCAGACTGGAGCAGTGACCCACATGTTTGCAATCCTTGTATTATTTTGCTCTCCCATTACTAGCTGTTTCTGCTAGTGTTTGGAACCCTGCACCGTACTCAGTTTGGGCTCTTTCCTTATGAGCTCAGTCTAAGAGTCTGAGACTAGAAAGGTAAGCACATAAACAATTACACAATATAAATCATGATGTGTTCCACAAAGGAAAAGAGTCTGTGTTATCTGAGGGAATATCAAGGTGGATCTGCTCCAAATGGGATTTTGGAGAAGGGCCCTCTGAGGGAAGGAGAATTCGGCTGAGACCTGACAGGGAGGAGGTGACCACAAAGGGCAAGAGGGAGGGTTTTCCCACAGGGGGACAGGAAGGCCTGAGGGCCCGGAGGTGGACGAGGGCCAGGCACGCTCTCCAGCCCCATAGGGTGGTGGACCACAGGGCCGAGGGAAGGGTGAAGGTGGAGCAGTTAGCGGGACCAGATCATGACCCTACAGGCTGGCTCGTGTTGTGGGTGCCCTGGGAAGCACGAGGGGCACCAGAGCACGGGTGTTTGGAGTTTAGTCTGAACGGTTTTCCCAGCCCACTTGGGAGGTGGTTGGGTGGTGCGCTGCTGGGGGTCGCTTGAGCAGCTCAGATGCCCCGGTCCTGAGAATGGCTTTCTACGTGAGATGGCGGCATTGCATGGCTAGCGCGTGGTCAGCTTTAAACCCTTCACACCAAGCTGTCGACATACTTAGAAATACCTTGCAGGCGACCAGGCGGACCTCTTCCTATAGTTGTGGACAGCCGCAAGGCGATGTAGAGTGCGGTTGTAGAAGTGAAAGTCACAGGGACTTTGCGGGGTCTCCTCTTTACTTATCCACATTGTGTCGTCATGCCAAAGATTCCTGGAGACATTTTCTCTAGACTTTAAAACGATTCCTTCCCCTTTCAAGGAGGTTCACGTAGTGGGACTCTTACTGCTTTTTACTCCTACCTGTGTATCCACATTAGAACCAGACTCCTGTTACAGAGGACAGTCCCCGGGCCACCAGAAGGGAACTGTGCCAAACCACGTCTGCCCGTGGGTCTGCGGAATGTCTGCTTTCCCCATGAGTTGGGCTTATAGCCCTGGGTGGTTATAGGAGTTACCCTGAAAAAGAGACTGGGCTGAAAAAAAAAAAAACTGTCACATGAATTGCAAGTTATTATAAACATCTCACTGAGCATTCCTTGGTTATCTGCTTCCTGCCTAGGATTCTTATGTGAAAAAATATTAGCCATGTATTAGTATGGGCTTGGATAACCACATCGATAACCAGCCATATTTAGAATCACTCAGACATCTGATTTCAATCAACATTTGTATTTTATATAATTATTGTCCTAAAGTCTAACTTTGAATTTTAATTTGTTATTGAGGTATAACACATGCCACAGAACGTGTACACAGGACAATTAACCTTCAGTGTACAATCTGACAAAGTTTTGCATGTGTCTACACCAGATCAAGATGTAGGACCTGTCCACCCACCAAAGGTTTTCTTTGTTTTCGTTTCGACTCAGTACACTCCTCCCTAAGGGAATCGCGATCCTGAATCCTTCCACCATCCATTAGTTTTTCTTGTTCTTGACTTTCATATGAATAGAATCATGCAATGTATAGCCTTTTGTGTTTGGCTTCTCTTTTTCAACATGAGAACTGAGACTCAGCCTTGTTGTTGTATGTACCAGTAGCTCATTCTTTGTTAAAGATACAATTTGTTTGTTTATTAGCCTGTTGATAGATGCTTGGATTGTTCCCAGTTTGGGTATTCTTGTAGGATTCTTTTTTGGACATCTAAACTCATTTCTCTTGAACATGCCTCCGAGTGGAATTGCTGGGTCATAGGGTAGATGTATTTTAGTTTTAGTAGAGCCTGCCAAACCCTGTTCTAAAAGTGGCTGTACTAATTTTCACTCCTGTGTGTGGTGTATTTATAGCTTCAGTTGCTCTGCATTCTTGCCAACACTTGGCTTTGCCTCACATTTAATTTAATGTTGGGGTGTGTGTGTGTGTGTTTCCAGGGAAACCAGGAGAATATGACAGTAAGTATTGAGACTATACTGGGTTTCTTGACTCTTTGGGCCTGTGTCTCTGAAACAATGGTGAGAGTTTATGTGTGGGGTTAATCTAGAAGGTGTAGTTAGCAAAGGGCTCACAACTCACCTGGGAGGGTGAGACCAAAGGATGGGGCAATCAATCCCTAAGGACAGTGAAGCAAGGAGTTTTCACGCACCATTTTGGAAACCTTCATAAGATAACTAAATACATATAGAAAATATTTGAAGAAATTGTGGCTCAATTAATCTAATCAGTCAGGGTCTTGGTAGAAAATAGATTGCACACTTAAACTGAGTACTTTGAGGAGAATTTAATAAAGGACTATTTGCAGAAATGTGAGGAAATCGAAGGGAAATCTAATGTATAACAACCTCTCATTCTGAAGGCAAGAGTTACTTGCTTTAAAGAAGACAGTTATGTGGCAAGGTCCTCGTAACAGTGTGGCTTTCAGTGGAGGCCAGCCAATCCATGAGAGCTGACAGGGAGGGACCCAGGGCAAAACAGGTCCCAACCTTACTTTTTGCTCTGTTCCTCTGATCTCCTTACAACAATCTCATGGATGAGCCCAATCAGAAGTCAAAGGGTGAGGATACCTATTTATGTAGATATATAAGTCCATATCCTTGGGTAGAGCTAGCATGGGGAAGGGTGGGCCATGGATGGTATCCAAAGAGGCAAAAGAAAGATTCACAGTATTCCGGGTTTGCATAAAGTTCATCATTTCCCATTCGAGTTTGTTGTAAAACTTTGACCAACTAACACCATAAATCCTGTACCTGTGGAATGACAGAGCTAAGGAGTATTCCTTCCATTATCCATTTGCCTTTCTAAAAACTGTTACTTGGTTTCTACACATTTATAGAGAGTCATTTAGGACCAGAGATGTCCCTCATGTCTCAGATCATTCCGCAGTTGACATGAATTCCTTCACTACAACATGACTTTCTTGAAGGTCAGCACTGGTTCCTATTCAGTTCTGGATGCCCAGAGCTTAGAGCAGCACCTGCCCGTGGGTCTGCGGAATGTCTCCTTTCCCCATGAGTTGGGCTTATCGCCCTGGGTGGTTATAGGAGTTACCCTGAAAAAGAGACTGGGCTGAAAAAAAAAAAAACTGTCACATGAATTGCAAGTTATTATAAATATCTCACTGAGCATTCCTTGGTTATCTGCTTCCTGCCTAGGATTCTTATGTGAAAAAATATTAGCCATGTATTAGTATGGGCTTGGATAACCACATCGATAACCAGCCATATTTAGAATCACTCAGACATCTGATTTCAATCAACATTTGTAGCAGGTGCAAGGGGAATAGTGATGGGGGAAAGATGACTGGAACAAGCGGGCTTGGATGGAAACATGATCAGGAAACACACGCAGGACGAATTTGTGTTTGGGGGTGACAAATTGTAACAAGAATGTCGAGATAGTTCATGTAGTTTTTCAGAAAATTCAAGAAAGTAGTTCTGATAGAAATAACCCGTGGAGCACACGAGGTTTTGCAGGGTTAGCTTGGATGCTGGTATAGAGCAGGGGAGGTACCCGGCATGGCTCCTGACCAGACGGTGGTTTATTTCATGACCGCTCTTCAAAGCCAGTGGCCCCGCCAGGCACGTGACCCTAGAGTGCCTTCTGATTTGGGCACATGAACTAGCTTGACAACTTTTTGGGGATCCTGGTTGTGTGCAGCATGAATGTGCTCACCCTTGTCCCTGTGGGCAAAGGGTGATGGCATGGCCGTGACTTGTCCTGGTTTGAATATGATATGATTTCAATTCCTGCTCTAGCTCCAGCTCTGGGTGACTTGCAACCATAAACACACTTCTCTAGTCCTGTTGCTTCTGCCTCCGAGCACACCTTTATCTGGCAGACTCCAACCCTCATCTTGGTGAATACAGCCTCCAAAAGGCTCAGCCAATGTATATGGCTGGAACCTCTGGCTTGAGCTAGCTCCTGGATGTAGGCATTCATTTAGGGATGGGCTCAGGACACAGTCAGGTTAGTGAGGGCCAACAAGACTTACTCATGGGACCCTGGTTGAGGTATTGGTAGAGACCAAGCTGCTCTCTGTTCTACACTGTGGTCCTGAAGCTAACAGGACCCTGTGGGGGAAGCTGAGAATCAAGAGAACCCAGGGAAGGAGGACTGAGAGAGGTATTCTGGTGGCATCAACCAAGCCCTGGGACAGCCACCCTACCTCTGCACCCCCTGCTACCTGAGACAATTATTCCTTTGTTTTGGCTTAAGCCAATTTTCATTGTGTATTCTATTGTTTGTGATCAGAAGAGTTGTACCTAATGCAGATATGGTTGGAAGTTAAATAGACAGTAGCTGATGACTTGTATTCTCTCTCATTCTCTTGTTTCATGATCTTAGTTAAACATTGGGTACAAAATGTAGGCTCCTCTCCTCCTACTTTTTTGGGCTGAGGTTGCCCTGGTGGTGGAAGATTCCATCACCACTCATCTAGCATCACAGGTCAGTGGCAACACACTTGTGAAAGAACTTGGTTGTGACCACAGATAAGAATAAAGATGGCTCCAGGGAAGCCAAGGCTTCAATCACACCATCGTCTCCACCACCCATGACCAACCCCTCCTGTTGGAGACCGGCTTTAAATAGCACAGCTTATCCTGAATATGAGGACAGACAGAGCCAGAACAGCCCATGAGAGGGCAAGGTCCAGCATGCAGAGAGGCAGCATGGGGTCCAGTTGAACAAGCTTATGTGTTTGAGCCCGGAAGGGCTCGGCTCAGAGTCTTCCCAGCCCTTGAGCTCCTGGGACCTCATTCGGTTCTTTCACCAGCAAATGAGCAATAATGACCTTATTTTAACCGTTTGAGAATTGAGAACCGTTGAGAATTGTGAGAATTCGAGTCAAATGTGATCTATGTGAACCACGGACACAGAGCATGTGGAGCGAGAGAAGGAATCCCTCCCATCCAACAGAACAGTTTATAGGGGGGCTCTTGTACCACCTCTCTGTTGTGTGTGTGTGTGTGTGTGTGTGTGTGTGTTTCCTTTGTATTTTTTGTTGTTTTGATTTCTCTTTCTCTTCTGTAGTTGACTTTGCTAGAGGGACTAATATAGTTTCATTTCCCCCCCTTCTTGTCTCCTTAATATTTTGCTGGGGATACAGAGATCTCCTTGGTGAGGCACAGGCTTTCTGGATGAGAGAAAAGTCTTAACAATATGCATAAGGGTGGGACTGGCTGGGACCTTCAGTTTACAATCTTCATTGCTATTCCATCAGCACTGCTGAGGTGTAGACGGTCTGGCGCCCTGGCTGGAACAGCCCGATCCGTCTTCTTGCTTCAGCGTGGAATGTTTATCCACCTTTCAACTCAGTTGGGCTGCAGATGATGCGCCATTTGCCTATTAATCCTCATTGTGGTGGTGAAATGCAAATGAAGTTGCTTTTGATGTATCAGAAGCCTAATGGCTATTTCTGACTTTCTTTCCTGGAGCCAAAGTCTTCCCAAACCTCAGCGCCAGGGTGATCATCTTAGGAGTGGCGGGATCATGCAGGAGCCTGGCTGGTGAGCAGGCTGCCTTTTCTATGAGGGTGCATTCATTATCAAATTAGACTGTCAGTGAGTATCCTTGAAACTCCAGGAGAGAAGAGAAGGAATTTTTTTTTAAAAGCAGAGAGAAAGTTAGAAAGTAATTAGTATGCACTAATTAAGAATAATAGTAATAGCATTTTGAATTGGTGCCTAGAATGAGAGCTGATTCGGGCTCCTTGCCAAACTTGGTATCTATGGCGGCTGTCTTTCTAGTTGTCATGCATCTATTTTGAGATATGACAGTGATGTTCTGTTTTGAAACATTTAATTGCTGGCATTGTTTGTTGAGAGAATTTTATAGCTTCACTTAGGCATCTAATTTCACGCAGCATCTGCTATTGATGTCACTGGTTTAAGTATTTAGAAAAGAGAGAGGGAAGGAAGTGAAGAAAATAAAAACAGTAATTCATTGCGATGGGAAGGCAGGGGACAATGGAGCTGCGCTTGGATATTTGATACCTTAGAAGCCATCACACCAGCAATCGGATGTGAGCCATGCTTTGCCAAGTACCCCAGGCAGGACACATCTGCCATTGCCACCTGTGATCATTTTCTTCCTCTTCTGCACTAAATAATCAATTACAAGATTCTGGGTTTTGCCCCCCTCATTCATCTATTGCTGGCTCAAGACCTTGCTTCCAGTAGTTCGAGAGTGAGAACACAGAGCTTTCTTCTTCCAAAGACAGGGTGGATGACTCGTGGAGCATCCTTAGCTGGGCTAAAGGCAAACATGGCCATTGGCAAAGTATGTGACTATCTCCTTTGAAAATGATTGTTAAAATGTAAAAACTCATAAAACTCAGTGCTTCTGAAGATCTGGGGTCGAGCCAGGCTCTCTCGGGGCTATTGCTGGGTGTGTCAAATTGTCACCAACTTTCTGGATGGTGATTCACAATGTGCATCTCCTTACTACTTAGCTCAGTATTTCCTGCTCTAGGGAGCCATCCTAAAAAAAAATGATCAGTATCTAACACATTGTAGAAGCTCAGACTTGGTGAACTGAAAAAAATGTAGAGAATAATATATAATAAAAAGAGACTTTTTTATAGCCCCACCAAAGAAAGCAACCTAACCCTTTGGTAAAAAGGCGAATTGTTACTTCATAATGGAACGTTATGTGGCCAAGAAAACTGAGATTTACTTAGTTTCCAGTGGGGCCATGATACTGACAAAATGTTAAGTTAAAAAAGAAGGAAGGCTACAAAACCATGACCTCAAGATTTTTATGCATGGGAAAGAAGTGGATAGTGAAAGTAGACATGCTTTCTGATTTATTCATTTTATCTTTCTGTCTAAAAATTTCCACAATGAACACGTTTGTATTTGTGTGTGTGTGTGTGTATGATAATATAACATTTTAAATGTGTGTACAGAGAGAAAAATATTCTTCAAAAAGATCCTGTTCCATAGGGCAGTATAAAGAGATATCAAATCCTCTGCATGATTTTCAGATCTACCCTCATTAGCAGATGCTACATTTTCTTTAGATCTTTTATAGGCAGGAGGCAGGCACCGTATCTGATGGTCCCTGTAGTGTATACTTGGTCCTAGTTATGTAGGAAGCAACTATGAAATAAGATTGAAACACTGTCCAGTCATGTTGGGTATCTTAGTGGTTCAGCATAGGGTCACATGAATGTTCTAGTCAGGTTGGTATAACAACGCTGTTGAAAGGAACCCTTGGCCTAAGATAACCTTGGGATTGAGGATATCTCTGATTTCGGGTGGGATGTGCTCTAGGTCTCAGATCTTAAGACATTGACAATGTGGTCCATGGGCTAAGAACAGCTTTACTGGGAGGTTTGTTAGAATTTCTATCAGGCCCCAGCTGGATGTACTGCATCCAAGTCTGCCATCAGTAAGACCCCCGGGGGAGTCTTGGGTGTGTTCTAGGTTGAGAAATGCTACCAGGGAATGTGGCCTAGGAAAAGTGATGGCGGACTTGGAACACTGGGGAGAGGGCACATGGTGACCAGAACCCCCTGTTGAGAAGGGGAATTGGGTAGTGATGGTGATCGATTTTCTGTAGGTGAGAGGAAATAAGCTTCGCCAAACATTGTAATCTGCATCAGGCCTTTGGGGATGATGTCTGAAACAGAACTCCCTGATTGGTCATGAAGAAGTGAGGTTGGGCTCTGGTGGAGAGATCTCAGGGGGCTGCCGGGAAGTCCTGACCATCCCTTTCAGGAGTGCGTGGCCCTAGGATCCAGGCTGAAAAGACAAGGTCCTCTGAGGAAAACACCCCTGAAATCCTTGGGTAGTCCTCCTTGCCTCAGAATGATGAAACTGGCTCGTCTTTGTATTTTTTTTTTTCTAAAGAAAGAAATGGACAAAATGTGTGCAATGTAAATTTTACATGTTTTCATTTGGGGGGGGCATCCTTCAATTTTGAGGTTTCTCTCTAGATAGCCTCCTTCAGAGGCCCCCTTGTCTCATTGACCATGTGTAGCAAACCCACCTGTGATTCTAAAGGTATCCTGGATGGTGGCAGACACCTGTCCTCAGACCTCCGTCAGTTCTGGCAGAGGAAAGCCAGAAAACCAAGAGGGACAATCTGTGAATACAAAACTCAGTGAATTCAGTCGGCAGGGCTGTCCTTTAGCTGAGACTAAGATTTCCTTCTTTGCTGTTGACATTTTTTTTTTTTTTTATGATAATGGAATATCTTTTGATATTCCTGCCCACACCCACAAAAAAACCTGTGGATTAGGTACACTAAGAAGTTGAAGTTTTCCCTGGAGATCTGATCCTGGCTCTAAGTGCAAAACCACTCACTCAGTGCAAGTGGACACTTTGCACACTTCCCTTCCCCCCACCTACCGTCCCCCATGGATATCATCAGCCTCCTCCATGGCCAAGCTGAAACTTGACCTGTTTCTAACAGACTTGAACAATAGAAACGATCCAGTATCTTCCAACATTAACTATTGGAATCTCATATAAGCAGGAGGCTGGCTCCTCTTTGGGGTATCAGCAGTATGAGTCCAAAAGCACCTCCATTCTGTACCCGTTGGAAGCCCAAACCCTTTGAGAAGGATGGCAGGTTCCAGGGCTGGGGGTTTGGAGCTCCAGCTCACTGGATCACATCACTATCATGCCCACAATGGTCTCTGTTCTGCAACCCCTCTTTTCCCTGTTTTCCACTTCCTGTCCCCAGCCAGACTCCTCAGAGCCTCTTACGCCCTAGGGGGTCTCATCTTCCCCTTAAGGGACTCCCCAGTGTCTTGTCAACCTGTTGCCAGTTTTAGAGATAATACCGATTTCACCCTGCCACAAGGCTATTGGCAAGGGATTAGCTGTGACACCTCGCCCCTGATGGTGACCCACTGGTAGACCAGGACCCTCCTGGGACTCACTATCCAGGGTTGGTCCTCTGATTACCTGTTGTCGCCTGGGCATTGCAGGGGCCTGGGCCTAGAACCCCTGATCCCTGCGGGACTGGATCTGACCCTTCGGAGCTCACCAACGCAAGTTTGATTTTGCCTTGAACTGAGCATTGTGTGTGGGTGGCCTCGTCTGAGCCCCAAACCTTATTAGACTTTCTGGTGCAGGAACAACTCGATCAGCCACCCAAACTGGCTGCATGCACCTTCCCGCAGATCTGGAAGGAGCCAGGGCTCCCGTGTGAATGCGGCTTCAGCATTTAGGCTCCAGTTTGCCCAGGTCAGAGCCTGCAGTCCTGCTGGCATTTTACCTGATGCCAACAGCTGCTCATAACCTTTTTCATTCACACAGGCTTCCATCTGGGAAGGCTTCCTCATTCCTCAGTGTCCCTGTCACAGAGAATAATGTCATGTCACAGCACGCTGCCCAGGGCACAAGTTCTTGGCACTGAGAACAGACCGAAGGAGCCCCCACACAGCTGAGGCTGGCTTGCAGGAGACGTGCCATCACTCGGGCTCATCCCTAAATGTTCGAAAGCCTGCATTCTCGCCACTGCTGCCCCCTCGCTCCGAGTGAGATTTTATTGTCCCTGTGTCTCCATTTTCTGCTGTGCTCATGGCACAGACAGAAGTAGAGGAGACCTGTAACTTGAATCAAAAAACACCTTGACATTTCGTTCCAGAATGAGAATGTCCCTGAGGCTTATGCCAGGGAGTGAGACAATGCGCTCCGATGTGTTTTAGCAGGTGGCCCCCTCTGCGCCTGGGAGCCTGTCTCGTTGGGGACTTGAAAAGGATTCAGTAAGTGTCTATTGCATCCCACCCTTGGTATGAGGTCCTGGGGGATAAAAAGATGGATAAAAGCTGGTGAGATAGACACATAAGTGCATGTTTAGTGTGCAATTTGTACAGAGGGAAGGAAACGAGTTGAGTCCGGGAGGGTGGTTTCAGAGTGGGGTAAATGGTCCCCGGAGAGTGGGAGTTGGGGGGCTGGGCCAGACTGTACAGCTGTAATAAGCACCCCAGATCTCAGTGGCTCGGAGCATAAAGGTTATTTCTTCATCGGATCGAGGGAAGGAGGCTTGCCGTGCTCAGTTATGTTGGGTCCAAGGGAGCAGCTACTTAGGAACGACTGATGTGTCCCTCACTGTCACACCCTTGGTTGAGTGGCTCTGGGACACTGGATCCTGAGAGCAGACACATAAGAAAATGAAGACAGCTTCCTGCAAGGAGGGAGAGCGGGCAGGCACGACGACACCCAGGTCCTGATGTGCTTTCAGCGGGCAGCACCCCAAGCCTCAGAGCTGGCCCTTAGGTGTCCCTGTGCCTTCAGCCCTAGGCAGGGGCTCAGGCTCTGACGGCACACCCAAGCCAAGCTCAGGGAGTTCTGTGGGGTGAGGGCTTGCTGCTGGGACAGAAGGGCAGACCGTGAGGACCTACCCCTCCTCCGTGACGCATTTAATTACATAATTCGAGTTTCTTAATCTCAGCCTTGAGTGAAGGAAGCTGTATCGGTCCCAGGGAGCTAGTCTGGAGTGGCAAATAGCCAAAATTGGGGTAGCTTATGACAGCGGAAGTTGATTTCTTGTTCTTGTCATGATGCTGAGAGAGTGCCCCGGGAAGTCAGTGTGGTCTCTGCGTGAGGTCTGCATCTGGGTTCCTCCAAGCCTGGGCGCGGCAGTTACAGTTACCTGGAAGGAGCCAGGCACAGAAGAGCACTGGTTAATGTGCCAAGCCCACATAGGCCCATGTTCCATGGCAGAGGACATAGTCATACGGGCCACGCCTAAGTGTAAAGGGAGCTGGGATATGTAGTCTAACTGGTGCCCAAAGAGGGGGCGATCCTAGGTGCCTTTGGAAGTGAGGGGCACTTGGGTTGTGAGGGCTTGACCAAAGTCACAGGCTAGGCTGTAACTCTCCTTCCTTCCCTGCTCGTCTAGGACAATAGTGACCTGAACCTCTCACTGTTGAGGAATGGAACATAACATCTTCCAGAATGTTGCCTAAATTAGGATAAGCATGGTTCCCCTTGAAACCAGGCCATGTTCTTGCTCTTGAATGTCATGTTCCACGGGAAAGGGCTGTCACTTCCCAAGAACAAACCGCCCTCTGAGACTTAAAACTGCTCTCACCATCTGGGTTGACTCATGTCTATCTGAGCAAATTGGGGGCTGATGCTTCCTTGCCCTCGTGGTCATCCCTGCCGATTCCAGTGTGCAAGGCCAATTCCAGTGTGTAGTGTTCCTGGAATCCAGAGGGGCTCAAAACCACATTGCCAGTGATGGCCATTCTGGCCACCCCCATGGTCCACACCTCTGAGGAGCCACTTGAACGTAAGTCCATCCCTTGCCATAGTAGCTGAGAATCAGCTGTTGACTTTCTATCCAGTGATTCAGAGAACACCTATCTTTTTAAATTGTTTATTTGCTTAATTTTTATTCCATTAACACAGAGTGTTGTATTAGTTTTACGTGTACAAAGAGTGATTCAACAATTCTATACATTCCTCAGGGCTCATCATGGTAAGTGTGCTCTTCATCCCCTTCTCCTATTTCCCCCACCCCCCTACCCACCTCCCCTCTGATAACCATCAGTTTCAGATAATACGTATCATTACAGAGCAATAGGAACCACTCTATTTGTTGAATCTACTTGGGTTTATTTAAAAATATTTGTAGTAGGCATGGGAATGCAACTGGGTTTGGGGTTTTGCTGCTCGGGGCGTGCCCCTGGAGTCCGGCCATATTGTCACTTGTGTGAGGTGGCCCCAACCACCTGGTGACGGGGGAGCTGGGAAGTGTGACAGCACCGCCTGATTTTATATATGTTCTCACTTGTCTAACATCATCAGAATTTCATTGAATATAATCACGTTAAGGTAAAATGTGTTTAAACTGCTAATGGACTGGGTCATTGACTTTAACGATGTTCTCAATACTACATTTAATTACTGTACAAGCTCTTCTTTAAGATCATGTTTCCTGGGATCAGTTGGAGTTATGTTAAGTATACTTCAGCAGGTAATAATTAATGAAAGAACTCTTTCATAAGGCAGGAGACATAGATGGTGCTCTCTGTCATAAAGAGCAGGAGGCAGATGGTTCTGCATGCACACGCAAGGCGCACAGCCATGCCTACAAATGTCCTGTGCCACGGTGAAATGGTTGGTGATGCTCCAGAGAAGATGCAGGTGCCCCGGCAGCAGGTGGCACTGAGTTAGGCAGAGCCAGGCTGGGTGGGTCCTAGAGAGAGCACTGCAGGGAGGGGAGGAAGGGCCCCTCTGGAAGTGGTTCCTGCTCTTTTTGGGTGGACATGGAGGGGCTCAAGCCACCTTCTAGATGGGGGAGGTGCCCTGATCCCAGCCCAGCAGGGCTCTGTATCACTTTGGACTTGGAGGGAAAGAGGGACCATACCCAGCTTGGGGAATTTGAGCAGGATTTAATAAAGGGACTGTTTACCCATATGGGCAGGATTTGGGGAAACCTTAATGGAGAGTGAGGTATCCCTGGGCTGGTGCCCCTAGGGACATTGCCACCCTTAGGTTGGGTAGTAGGGGAGAGTTGTCCCCAGAACCCAGAGGGAGAATTACATGGAGACAGGTGCCTGACACAGCTGTGGCTGTAGGTGGAGGGAGGCATCGCCCCAAGGTGACCTGATAGGAAGGGAGTCGGGGGCATAAACACCCTAGCCCCCTCTCCCCAACCCTCTGGATCTCCTGCAGGTGCCTCTCATTGATTAAACCCCATTAAACTGAAGCGTAAAGAAGCCCATGATACATCCAGGTTCGTCTACCTCCTGCACATGGAGCAGAGCCGAGGGTGGATGCGAAAGCCAAGAGCAGGCATTCAGCACGGTCCACAGCCTCGGACCAATCAGACCCGAGGCGTTCTTGCTGTCATGCTCACCTGCAGAACCTAAAGCAGGAAGAGAGAAGCTGACTGTGCTGAGGAAAGGGAGAGGTGGAAGGAGAGCAGGGTCTGCTTTTGGAAGTTCCGAGCTACGGTCACTCACCAGCATGGCCCTGGGTCAAGTTCGTGACCCTGATTCTCTCACGCTTGAGAAAAGGTGTTGGTGCAGGACTGTGCTCTCATCTGAAGGCTCAGGTGGAGAAGCTTCTGCTTCCAAAATCATGGGTTTGTTGGCAGTGTCATTCTCTTGCAGCTGAAGGACCAAGAGTCTCAGTTTCTTGTCAGCTGTTGGCTGGAGGCCACCGTCGGTGTGGTGCCACTCTCCTTGGTCAGCTCACAAGGCCAGTGAAAAGGAGAGCGTCCTAGCCAGGCAGGTGTTGCAGTCGTACGCAACATAATTACGTGTAGGTGTTCTCATGCCATCACTTTGCCACATTCGATTGGTTAGAGCAAGTCCCAGGTTGGCCCCCATGGTGAGGGCAGGGAGGGACACTCGGTGGGATGGGGGGTCACAACAGCAGGAGAGGACCCTGGGCCACCTGGGAGTCTGCCAGCGCCTATCCCGGGACATGACAAGTTTTGTCATCCAAAAAATTTGAATAACTAAATACCCAATATAAGTTTTTTTGTGTGGGAGTAAATGTTCTCTCTTTTTTCTTAAAACAAGAGGCAAATAAGGATTTCAGTTACTTGAGGGAGCCTGTCGATTTGAAGTATACTATTTCCTTAAGTTGTGGCATCAGAATCCAATTATATTTCTATAAGAGAAGGAGCCAAGGAAAATTCCCCAAAGTATATTTGAGACACCCTGGGGGATTCTGCAGGCCTCAGTAAGAGAAAAAGTCACTTCAGAAACTGAAATTTTATTCCGGGGATATGGCTTTTGACGGGAAATTATCACGGTAAAAGAGAGGTTTTTATATTACAAAAATAATTTTTTAGACCTTCAGCCAATGACAACAGAAAAAAAATTAAAAATTCTCAAGTAACTTGTAAAACTCTCTGGAATGTTTGTGAACCCCTGGCCTTGGACACAGTGATGAGAAATATTATTTCATACCATTAATCTCATTGTACACAATTCTAATGATGTCAGATTTATGGAGATCACAGCATTTATGTTTTAGGATATGTGCAAAGTATCATGAACAAGTTGAATTTTGGCTTACCTCTTCCAGGTTGAACGTAATATATAAGAAATACTACAATTGTTGCCCTGAGAAGACCATGGGGAAGAATTTGGATAGAAACTAGATATTTTGCTCATTGTTTTAAAACTGAATTTAAAGCATCTGTCTATATGCTTTTATGTAACTAGAGACCAGTGTGATTAACTAACCCTCCAAGTTCTTCAACTTCATCTGAACTTTTTAATAAAACATATTCATTATTTTCTGAGCTATTTGTTTCCTGCGTCGGCATGATGCATGAGTTAAACATATTAATTATAATAAATAAAAGATAAGAGAAGCAGCAGGTACTGTTTTCTATATTCCACAAATAACTTAATTCTTTAAATCGTTCCAGGTTTTTTTGGGTCCTGCAGAGCCAGGCTGTGGGCTCCGCACAGGAAACCATCCTATGGGTGGTAATTTGTCCCAGAAAATTTGGGAAGTGTCCCTTCCAGCCCTTCTTCTCTGTGAGCTGTTGGAATGGAGCCAAATTCTCAGGCAACTTTGAGGGCTAGGGAGAGGGACAATTTGGCAAGAGTTTGTGTGTCCAGAAGACACACAGCCTCCCACCTGTCCGGCCCCCCAGGGAGGAGGGGGCAGGAGAGTCAGGCTGGGTCCTCTGGGCTCACAGCACCACCTCTGTGCCCTCAGGAGCTTCTGGTGGGAAGCTTCAGGGTTCCTTTCTCTCTTGCTAACAATCCCATAGTCAAGGATTTCAGAATGTCTGAGCCGTTTCCGTCAAAAAACTTTGCATTTAGACTTGAAAGAAACAATCTAAACAAAACTAAGGGAGATGTTTAACCGAAAAGCATCTTAATGATTTGTTTGCATTTAGCTTCTCTCCCGGAGCCCCATCTGGAGGACCTGCATCAGCTTCTGCATGGTGCCTCTGAAGACTCTGTTGAAAAACCAGGAAACTCGCTCTGGACAAGTTGATGGCACTTGTCCCGCAGAGATTGTTGCCAGGGACGCTCTCCCAAGAGACTGCGCTGAGTCACCAGATCCGCTCTGTGTGCTCCCCAACTTCCTGGGTGTCCCTGGCGTAGACCATGCTGTGCATGGCACCCTCTGGGGGTGAGCAGTCTCATGCCCTGTAGGGTCCAAGGCAGGAAAGTTGAAGCAGAAATGGGACCCCATCACAGAGCTTGGGCTTTGGCCATGGCCAAGGGATCATGGGGAGGAAGGTGGCAAGGGAAGGCAGGTGGAGTGCCCCACTGTCAGAGCTGGGGTCGGATCTAGTCTGTGTGCAGGTGACTGGGGTATGCTTGTGGCCATCTCCCCAGACCCGGGTGCTGTGCCGTCCTGGTTCCCTTCAGGACGGAGGCTCCCATTCTCCAGCTTCCAGAAACGTTGGCTCATACTGAAGGCCCACCACTGAGTCTTTTTCTGCAAACTGCTGCTGTAAGCTGCTCCTTGGGGCATCTACTCCTGACAGCTTGCTTCCTGGTCCCCTGGCCTGGGTCCCACCATCTCGGGAGGACCATCCCCACCCGAGGTACCCCTCGGATCTTCTGCAGCCCCTGCTGCCGCCCCATCCGGGCTCACCTCCTCCCTCTGGGCCTCACAGGGGCTGCTTCCGGGGGCTCTCCCCTGCAGTCACCCTGCGGCCTGCAGAGCTCAGGGTCCTAGAGCAGAACCCAACGCAGTGGCTTCCAGCGCCCTGACCTGAACACCAGCTATTTCTCCATCTCAGAGCTTTGCAAGCGAATCTCCTTCCATCTCGGGGTTGAGTTTCTTCCCAGCCCCTCCCACTCCTCCTCTCTTGTCCATTATGTTGCCAAGGTTGCCTACTGGCTTTGTTGACTGTCTTTCATTTCTAGAAGTTCTCTTTGGCCCTTTTCCAAATACGCCATATCCCTTTTTCCTGTTTTTCATTCTCTGCAGATTTCAAGCTGGTGGTTTATTTCCTCAACCAGGGGAGGCACAGTCGAGTTACCACGCCCGACTCATAGTTCCAACACCGGAGTTGGTAATGGTTGGGCTGTTGGTTCTTTCTGCTCCTTCTTGATCATCCTACCTGACTCCTCATGTGGCCCTGCGAACATTTATTCTAAAATTTTATACGATTGCGCCCTCCCAGGAGAGGTTCTGTGGTTGTTTTTCCAGGTGCCAGTTGGGGCTCAACTCAACCCACATTCTCTTCTGAGCTTCCCCGTCGCACCTGGGCTCCCGAGCCTGTGCACAGCTGCCCTGGGGTCTCCGCCTCTGAGCGACAGGATGCTTTTCCAGTTCTTTTGCTTTTTCTATGGCCGGTTCCAAGGGCCTCTCTTCCATGGTTCCCCCAGGATGGGGGAAGCAAGGGTATCTTGGTATTTGCCTCACTATCAGCCCCAATAGTGTGGGCTCCTCAGAGGTCCTCAGGGTTGTTTCAGACTTCTCCCTCTTTGGGTAGTTCCAGAATATGGCTTGGGGCTCCATATGACCATTTCAATTCTCTGCTTTTAAAGGGTTGTGTATTTTGTGGAGCATTTTTCATTGTTTTCAATCAGAGTTAATCCCAATAATTTAGTTGCCATTACTGGTAACAGAATCTTACCTCTGGATCTTCCCTGTTGACTGATATGCTTTAATTCTGGAAGTGGCTGCGTTTTAAATTTTAACATTAAATTAAATTTTTGTATTATTTAAACATTTTAGATTAACTTGAAAATTAAGTTAAATTTTAAAACATATTTTTTTAAATATCAAGCATAAAACATGGTCTTCGGGTTTCCAGCTGTATAGTAGGAAGACATTAATTAATCTTAGACTCTTTTCCATCCTCCTGGGATTCTAAACCCCTCAAAAGTATAAAGACATTTAATGTCGCAGAGGAGAAACCTGAGGCTGACCTGAGTTGCTTTTTGTAGGCAACCTCTTTTCTTTTTTGCTTTTGTTTTTGTTTGCTGCATGGGTTCTTGCCATATTGTTTTATTAATCCTTGAAACTCCAGACTTTTACCAATGTATACATACCTATGGGTTCTTTTTTTTTTTTTTTTTTTAGTGAAAATCCAGTTTTTTTGCTGGCCAGGAGCCCTTTTAGACTTCAGGTCCAAGCTTTTCCCCCCATCTTGAGGAAGATATATTCTGCAGCTGTTTCTTCTGTTCCATTTATTCTGGGCGCTTCTTCATGAAAAGCAATCATCTGCATATCCAATCTCGGTTCTCTGCCATTTTTAGCTGTCACATTCTCTCTTACTATTTTAATTGTTTGGCTCTTCTCTCTGCATTCTCACCCCTTGGAAGGTCATAAATCCTTTACTGGCTGATTTGATGTTTTCTTGCGGGGTCAGTTCCCTCACGTAGTGCCTCTGGTCCTGTTTTATTCAGTGTCAACATCTTTTCTTTCCTTAAATTTGTTCTTGATTGACTCCCTTTTAATTATTCACTGCCTTTCATCCTGTTGGTTATTCCTTCATCCTTCATCTCTTGCTTCTGAGAGTTCTTCTCCTATTTCTTAAGGACATTTTTGAGAGCTCCAATAGATGCTATCTGGTTTATTTTTATAAGGTTTCAACATATTTTTTTTAAAGTGTTCTTTTTCATTTTGGGAATTCTTGTTCTTTAAAGTCACAGTATCTTTGGGTTTTGTTTTTCTCTTCTCTTATTATTGAAAGCAGGTCTCTCCAGGTCCAGTAAATGGTCATAAGAGATGGGGTGGGTTCTACCATCCCCAGTGTTACTGCAATGAGTATTAGTGGGCACAGGTGTGTATGAAGAGACCAGCAGCCCGGGGTGAGGGGTGGAGAGGGAGCCCCGGGCAGTCCGACAGGTATGTTCCTTCCTGAAAGATGGTCTCACTCTACTCATCCATTTGATGATTCCCTCATCTAGTATCAATCTTGCATCTCACTATCAAGTGCATTTCACTTGGTGCTGAGCCTGGAAATAAGAGAGTATGGCTCCTGCCTGCAGGGAGCATATATTACTGTAGAAGAAACAAATATAAAAAAAACTAATTACATAGTTCAATAATACAGTTCCATAGGTCATATAAGCTGCTATACGACAAACTAGCTTTAGATAACCAGCTCTCTGCTCTTTGTTCGACCCCCGCTCCTTGACAACGTGTGGATTCTTGATGGCAACAGAATTCCTTCAGTGACATCTTGGTGCCACTTACATTCTATCTGTATCTTCAAGGAGGACTCCTCTCCTCTGTTGAGTTGTGCTTGGTGAAGAAGTTGAATAAACCATAGGTCCTTTGAGTGGAGGGTATTTTCAAAATTTTGATTTACCGAGGAGAGGTGCCTTCCTTACTGGTGCCCTGGGTCACATACAGCCTCAGCCTGCACTGACCATGCAGTGGGTATGGGAGGGTGATATATACACACGTTTTCTTCCCTATTTTCAGTTTCCTTTTGTACTTTGGGTGGTGTTTTGGTGAGATGAGTAGTTAGACACTTGTTTCAAGATCACAACTTTATACCAAAGGTTTGCTTTTTTTTTTTTTTCTTTTTTAACTTAGGAGCCTGCGGCTACCTTCTTCATTGTTACCAAAGACAATGACCCTTCATTTGGAAGAATTCTAGGAGTTGTATAGAGGAGCTGTGAACTGTGGTTTGCCCTGCCTCTTTCTCAACTAGCCTCTACGTCTTTTACCCGTGTCTCACTTTGCTCAGTCATAAACAGAGAGCAGTTGATCTGGGTATTAAAGTTAGAAAGGATCACGGATGTTTTGTAGTTTACTTAAGAAAGAGCTTTTATCAGAATGAAGCTGTCATGTTGGGAGAAGAGCAGAAGAGAAAGAGAACAATCAGAAGAAGGCAGAAAAGTGAGGGGAGAACAGGAGAGGGAGGGAGAGCGGAAGTCAAAGGCAATGCCTGGAAGGGACAGAGTGGCAAATGGTAGCCTGGTGGTCAGTGCCATGAGGAAGGACCCTGAGAAGAAACAGCAGTCCTTCCGCTGGCCCATCTGTGCTGATTTGGCACGGAACCACAAAAGCAAAGGCACCATATTCTACAGTTCTAAAGATAGATTTCTTCATGCCCTTGGTTCTGATTGCTGGCATGATTTTCAGATGCAAGATTTTAACAATGCCAACTTAAGTAATGTTTGTTTCCCTTCCTTGCTCGATCTTTGGGCAGTGCTTTGTGTTGGGACAAGGAGGATCTATTTTTCATTTGGATGTCTTATTCTTGTCAGTTCTACAGGTTTGTCCTGGCCCTCACAGATGTTGATATTTCTTCTGCAGAAATTATAAATTTTCTTTTCAGAAATTATAAATTTTGAATCAACATTCCTTTTAACCCAGCGATCTCCACTTTCAATATTTAAGTATTCCTATGCTCCAATAGGAAATCTTTTTATTTGCTAAAAGTGTTTGGAAAAATGTTGTCCTAGGGTCTATCTGTGGAACCACCTTGTTTTTCATGTACTGTCTGGCCTCTCTTGGGTGACTTCTGAGTGTGCCTCTGTGATGATTATACAGATAAATGGGGTGGGGCGTCTCCAGGGGTGGCCTGGGGGTCTCTACAGTTAGGTTGTAGTGCTTAGAGCAGCTCCTGACTGAGAAGGGGAGCAATGGCTGATGCATATGGTTCATGGGCACCTGAAAGAGGCCTGAGCCCTTGTGGTCAGTTGGTTTTGCTTTAGTCCATGGGGGCAGCACCCTCTTCCTTGCTTGGCTGCTTCCAGGAAGTGCATGTCACAGCCTGGCACCTGATGTGTGCGGATTGGGAATACTTGCCCTCCTTGGGCTTTTTCCCCCAAATAGCTCTTTTCAGAGAGAGAAGAGAGAAGGATTCATCCAGACTCCGATACCCTCCTCCACCACTTGGCCTTGAAGAGGGCCTCTTGTGCCTGTTGTCGTCTCAGTTCTCATCTGTGAAAATGAGGTAAGAGGTAGAGTAATTTCCAAAAATGGTTGTGATTCACGCTCCCTCCATGTTTTGGCCCAGAAGGAAGTCATGTGCAGTGTCAAAGTTATATCACTACCTCCTCATGAAAAAGGAGGCTAGGACAAATTCTGGCACACTCTGATTTCAGGCGAGGCTGGCTGGAGGGCTGGCCTGGTGACAAAGCTGGCTCAAGCCCCAGCCGAGATCCCCACGTGGGGTCACTGCTCAAGGAGGCAACTCTATTCAGCATTTAATGACTGTTGTATAGGGAGATTTGAGCAGTAAAGAAAGCACATGAGAGACAGAAATTAAAAATATGAGAAGAAGAAAAGGCTGTTGGGAGAGAAAAATCAATTATAGTCCAACCAGGGTTACACACAACTTACCTGTTCCCCAGATGAGGGACTTTCTCAGTTTTAGGGAAATTTGTATGCAACCAACTCACATCAGAAGCTTTAAAAAGCCATTAATTCTGGCATTATTTTTCTGTTCCAAAACCAAAGTGAGGATTATAAACAGTTTAAAGAGCTTTAAAATGCTAGCACCATCCATCAGAGACCCCAGTGAGTACCCAGAAGAATATGAAAATGGACAAGGTTCCGTTTCATTTCTGAGAGCTCCCTGAACCTTCTACTTTCTTCCTGCCTTGATGTTTGGTGCCTATGAAAGGCGACGGTCTCCTGAGAGTTCCCTAAGGGGGTTCACTGGAAGTAAAGCAGATTGGGTGAAGGAACTGACTTGAGTTCTTTCTGTGTTTGTGATGGTAGGAAACTGACTTCTAGATTATCTCACAAACACATAGAAAACATAAAAAGAAGCAAAATTATGCAGAAGCACATAAATTATGTAGATGATGGAAAGCCTATGCAAAACATGATATGTGCACATAATAGCATATTTCCCCAGGGGCTAATTGCATCCTTTGGGTACCTTTTGAAGCATCTGAATATTCAGAAGAAAGCAAATTTATTATAATTTGAAAAATACCACAATAAATAAGGTTGAAAGAATAATGCATATTGTATTGGAAAGTGGAAACTCACAACCTGGCCATTTCCTCCAGTTTGACCAAAGCCCAAAGCTACCAAGTAATTCATGCATGGTAGTGTTTCATATTCTCCAAAATTTTTTTTCTCCCAGTTATACAAGTTATGCAAAACCCACTCACTCATTCAATAAATATTTATTTGTTGTCATGACAGCTTTCATTCATTTTTTAGCCATCCAAAAAGTATTTCCTGAAACCTATAATGTGCTTTCCCTTCATGGAATTTGTGACATAATATGGGAGTCAGACTGCGGAAAGAAATGAAGACCACCCAGATGAGAACAAATAGAGGGTATTTGCTCAGAGCTTGCCATAGCAAGGGACTCAGCCTCCATCACTTGCCTTTGGCAGAGATTCAAAGGCAGGCAGAGGAGCAGGAAAGCTTTACAGTACAAAGAGGGACAGCTTCAGGTGAGCCTGCCTGGAGGTTGGCCATTGGCCTGGGGAAGCTGGAGGCAGCTCACTAGAAGCAGAGCTTGGGGAGCATATTTGGCTTTCTCTGGTTCGTCCTGATTTGGAAGCAGGAGCAAAGATGAAGGAAACTGGCAGTTATTGACCCCATCTGGACGGTTGTGGGCAATGGCAGCAGATGGACACTGTGGTTTGGCTTCTTAGGCTGGACACTACAGACCTTGTGGGTCGTCGCTCTATTTTTGTAAATGGTCTGGACATTGTCTATTTATGTATTCAGTCTCCCAAGACTAATCAGTCAATAACTGCCCCACCAAAGTTCAGGGGCCATGAAGACACAGGAGCCCCCCCCTCAACAGCAGAGGACAGAGCAAACTCCAGCTGCCCAAGTCCAGTGGTGATGAGGGGGTGGACTGTTCAAATGTCTTGTATTAGTCAGCTCAGCTGCCATAACAAATACCACAGACTGGGGGATTCAACAACAGAAATGTACTGTCTCACAGTCTGGAGGCCAGAAGTCCCAGATCAAGATGTGGCCCGGGTTGTTTCCTTCTGGGACTGTGAGGAGGATCTGTTCTGGCCCCCACCCCTCCTGGCTTCTGGTGACCTCAGAAGTTCCTTGGCTGTCCTCTCCCTGTGGTTTTATATCCTCTTCCTTCTATGTGTGTCTATCTCTGTCCAAATTTCCCCTTTTATAGGATGCCAGTCACATTGGATTAAAGCTCACCCTGATGACCCTGTTCTCAGTTGTTCAGCAGCAAGGACCCGATTCCCAAATAAGATCACCTTCACAGGTACTGGAGGATGGGGCTTCAGCATCTTTTGGGGGAACAAAATTCAACCCATAGCACACCCAAAGGAAGTTGTATCTAGTCAGAGCCTGGCAGTTTTTAAAATGTCAGTTCTAGTGCCTAATTACTATTATAAAATATATTTTGTGGGCACCTGGGTGTCTCAGGTAAGTGTCTGACTCTTGATTTTGGCTCAGGTCATGATCTCAAGGTCCTGAGATCAAGCCTGGTGTTGGAATCCACGCTGGACGTGGAGCCGGCTTAAGATTCTCTCTCTCCCTCTGCCCCTTCCCCCACCCTCTCCCTAAAAAATAAAATAAAATAAATTTTGTACCTATAAAAGATATTCAGTTCTAAACCAGCAGACTTCATCAGAACTATTTGAAACTTTTTTACAATAAGAGCCAGGTGGAGATTATTCCTCTTGCCATTTAGAATAATTTGTGCATAACTGTGTGAAATGGTCAAGTCATAATTGTGAATATCTGAGGACAGTTGAGGTAGGGGGTCGCAGAGACGCTGGTCCTCAGGGGTCTTTGCGATGTTTATGAAGAGCAATGCACACAGAATGGATGCTCTCAGCATTGTTCCCATTTCAGGAAATTGGTCTTTGTACCTGGGTAAGACACAACTCTGGATTTAAAACCATCCCATGCATTCCATCCAAGAAATGGGGAAACCTGCCTTGCCAGTTGGATTTTAGAGGAGATTTTCCAAAAAAAGGCAGAGGCCAGAGGAAGGAGCTGCCTTCTATCAGAGTTCACCATCTGGGATCCTGGGAGGAAAGCATGGATCCTTTCAGGCAACAGGAGTCCAGGCACAGATCCCAGGCCCGTTAAAACTGTTCTCAACCACCTCCTTTCTATTGGAGTATGTGCCTAGAAATGCATATATGCATGCATGAACACACACACACACACACACACACGGGATGTCTGTGCTGCTTAAGTGAAGCAATAAAAATTTCTAGGCAAGCCACAGTGTACCCTGTTGCAGGGTCATGAGACTCTGTTGACAGTGTTTTGTCAGCACAGGTCCCACCTTGGGGGTCTTGTTGTTAGAGTCGGTGGGGGCAGGGCTGTGTTCCTAATTCTTTTCATTGGGCATAGAGACAATCTCTTCTGTGACCTCTGATGGCCTCACAAATGGGCAGTGGCTTTCTGTGGCCAATGCCCCTTGTACATGGTGAGATTTGTTTTGGCTGTGCTAATAGACCCTCACCGCTTAGAGACAGTTTCTTCTCTGCAATGAGCCATCAAGCTAATGAAGTTAGGTTCTCCTCAGAAAATGTCTGCTGGCTGAAGCCAAGGAGTTAACTTCTGACATCCAGAGGTTAATGCCCTTGGTCCCTGGCTGGCGCTGGCCCCTTCACTTTGGAGCAGGGTCTGGTGTGCCTGGTGCCGGGGGCTACGGGAGTGCGGGTTCCTGCGTCTCACTCCTCTCTGATGGGAACCAGGGCACATAGCCTCGGCCCAGAATTATTGATGACACGCTTTTAAAAAAATAGTCTGAATGTATCTCTTTCTTCCCTCCTAGGAGCTCAGATGTCCCCAAAGTAAAAAGCTTGACTATTTCTTCCTTCCCAGTTGTGATGAAAATAGGGATTAGTGGGATGTTAGAGGCGAAACCTCATCTATGAAGTTATAAATGAATAATTCTAATTTCTTTCTGAGTTGTGAGAAATCAGTTTGTTTTACATAGAAATGCAATACATTCTTGATCTCTATGTATGCGATTAGAATTTCTCCCTCTACTTGGTATTTGTTTCATTATGGAATGACATTTTGAGCTTATATTTTCAGATGCACTTCACCTCATGCATTTCAATGTCTGTTTCCCCCAAATCTCTGCTTCTATAGAACACAGGATGCCTATCTTTTTTTCATATTAGCTTTAGGATGTGGGAAAGTAGGTGGAGATGCTTTCTTTTAGATTCTGACTCTCATTGGAGTGGACACCCAACCTTCTCATGAATGTATTTGGAGGAATGTGCCAATTTTTAAGATAAATGATGATTGCTTAGCGCTGCTAAGAAAAATGGAATTGCCATGCAGGTCTCAGCATCACCACATAGATGAAGCTCATAGAGTGGCAAGGCGCCGATGTTGAAAATACCCACTCTATGAAGGGCGATCAAGGTCACGAGTTCAAAACGAATGTGGATTTCAGAAGGGAGCAGAAGTCCTGGTTTAGGGAGAGGCATCAGACTGCTCTGGGATTGGAGGACAGGGGTCCAAGAGGACAATATGAACAGCCGGTCAGGGTGGGCGCTGTCAGCCCTCTAGGGCATCAGGACCTGGGGTGCCAGGCAGGGGGACCCACAGGCAGACTGGACCAGCTCAGGGCATCGGGGACACAGCAACAAACAAACTCCAGCTCTGATCAAAATATCCATCATTTCATGGGCAGGAAGTTTGAGAGCAAAGCGATTCTAATCACAGCATATGTGTTTTTTTCTTTTTTAAATGTACGAGGGCGTTAGGGGTTGCTGGAGCACCATCTTGCTTTTATGCCCAGAGCCTGCAAGAATAATTTCCGTGGGTGGTATGCATGGGGAGTGAGGACACAGAGGTCTCTGGAGACACTGAAAAGCCTGGATATGCTGGCGCTGGGGGTGGGGGGTGGTCAGGGGGGCCCAGTTAGGTGGGTGAATTTTGCATAGAAAGCATCATAATCCACCTCTCCATTGTCCAGAGGTAGATTATCCAATTTGTGGCATCCCCAAATCTATTTCTTCTCCCATTGCACTCTTTGGCCACTGCCCTGTTCATTAACACCTCTGCTAGTGGCAAGGGGAATTGGGAGAAGGCAGCTGATTTATATTTCAGCAGCCTCCTTGGCTCAGGGGGCAAAAGCACTGTGCTAATGAAGCGGAGGTCAAAGGTAGGAGCCCCAGGTGGGCCAGTTAGCTGGCCTCAGAATAGAGCTCCAGCCCGGCCCACTGGTCTGCCTCTGCATTTCTGCTGGTTGAGAATGGTGGGGAGGTCTGTTTGGGCCATTGGAAAAATAACCCCATCCTGGGGGCAGGTGCTTCAATGGGGCAGGTTGGGGTGGTTGGGTGTGATTTGTAGAAATCACGTATTTTTAATCACCACAGATGATTTGGGCTCCGTGGTCAGTAGACCCTCCTAAAGAGTTTCAATATTTAATAAGCCGTGTGCTGTGTGTATCAACCAGGACAGCCTGATTGCTTCCTCTCTCTGCCATTAACTTATTTCAAAACGACCCTGCCCTTTGCACTGGGATGGATGCGATTGCATTCAGGGAGATCGAGTCCACATTTTTATATTTATGCATCTTTTTATTAAGAAGAATGCATTTGTTAAGCAGTTCCCATGCAGCAGGCATTCTACACGAATTAAGGCCTCACAATGGAGAATCAGTGAATTCTGTAGAGTGGTGACATCGGCAACCTTTCTAGCATTTTAAATAGGGTGAGTCTTATCAGAAGAATATAGGTTCCGTTGATAATCATGGGGTTGCAATAAACCCAGGGAAGACCCAATATTTCTGAGTTTGGGCAATAGAGAAATGCTTGGCAGTTGGAGGCCAGGTTTACCCAAGTTGTATCAAAGCCCAGTGGCCAAGTCTCTGACGGCCAGGTGGTGTTTGCACACACAGAAAGATTTGGCAGGAAAACAGCATGAGACAGGTTGAACGCAGTCAAGTACCTGGGTGTTTAAAAAATGATCAGTAGCTCTTTCGCCCCAACGTATCTTGTGTGGAGAGACACTTATAAGGTGAGCTGTTCCCTGAAAATGTCTTTTTTTCCCAATTGGATGATACTACGATTATGTCTTGCTTGTTCTACCTGCGAATAAAGCAGCTGTGTTTCTTCACCTATGGCCACAAACACGACTGGTCTAGAACCTGTAGGGGTAATAGATGTTCACAGGACATCCAAGGATCAGGTAGGCCTGGCTCAATGATACGCAAAGGTCTTAAGGCTCTGTCTGTTCTTTAAGATCCTAGAAAGGATGATTTGAATATTTCATATTCAGGTGGTGAACCTCACCTGAGCCGAGAGACGCAGTGTCATCAGGCAGTTTTACTGAATTGTGGCTCAGGGTTGGGCAGTGAGCGGAGGGAATGAGGCCTGCTGTTTGGACCTGTTGGATGAGGTAGGGAAGGAAGAGCCAGGGTGCTGACAGACCCTGGGCAACACTCTCGGAGACTGAGGATGAGCTGTCTGAGGAAGTGAAGTGTATGGACCATATGCACAGTAGAAATGCTGAGTGCCATTAGTCACGACCTGGGGCGTGTGCTGGGTGGGAGCCCACACTCCTGCATGCCCCTTCGCTGGTTGGCACCTTCCCCCCCACTCTGGTATAGACAACCACTTTGGTGCCTGTTCCGGGGACAGCTCTGGTCTGGCTGAATGGCCTCAAGCCTTGACCAGGTGGGGCTGGTCACCTCTAAAGCTGACCAAGGAGAGGTGGCCAGTAGTCCAGTCTTGAACAGGCACACTCTTCATGCAAGGACCCTGCTGCCCCACAGACTGAATGATGCTCCATTTTCCTTCCAGAAAACCCAGGAAGTAACTGGGGACCAGGCAATGAACACACACACACACACACACACACACACACACACACACACAATCAGCTCTACTCCTTCCCCCTCTGTGAATTTTGGATCACAGATCAAGCTTGTGGTCAGATGAGGGACAGGGATATGTCTTTCTTCAGGAATGTTTATAGTTCAAAGGCTCACGAAGGAACACGTTACACAGACTATGTTGAGAAAGGGAAGGGGGACGGGTCATTTTTTTCCTCCTGAAGGGGGAAAATGCAACCAAACCTCAGACAGGATTTTCATTTATCTTTCATAGACATTTTGTTTTTTCATTAATTTTTTCCTCCAGGGAGGCAGCAAGAGTGGGCAAAGGGAGATGTGCGGGGAAATAGCCTTGCTGAGATTAAACAAATCTCTGTCGTCGTGTGTCCATCTGCCCGTCCATCTGTGAATAACCTGTAATTATTAATAATATGAATGATGTCATGAACATTCTGGCAGGAATGCAGAGCCCCAGAGACCACTCTGGAACCAGTGAGTGCAGGACAAAGCCGGGGAATGATCGGCCGTGTTTGCACTGGAGTCGTGGATAAATCTGGCGAGCTGGCTCGCGCCCTCTCGGCAGTAGGATGGGAGCATATTGGATTTTCTCATAAACTTCCAATGAGATCAGATTGGCGGCATCTCAAAGGAACACCTCTTATATAAAAAAAGGTTGAGTACATAATCCAGCAAAAAATGTCATTAAAAGGACACATGGTGCTGAGTGGGGCAACCTTAAATGTACTGAAAGCGGAGTGTTTTAAGCCAACACAGGAGAGAGGCACCCAAGAAGATGATAAAGGCCGGGGAGGGGATATTAGAGACCCCCCAGGAGCCCCGTTTCTGTTTCCCAGTAAAATACTCATGAAATCATCCAGGGGGTAGAAAGAGAAAGAAAGAAATACAATTATCAATTAGAGCATCCCCTAAAGAAGTTAGAATTCTGGAATGTTCCAGAAAGACTTTGTAGGATGTTTCACACCACTAGTTGAGCGGAAGACCTGGGACCAGGGCAGACCAACCGTCCAGGCTGTGGCTTAGGAAGTCTCTGACTGGGGCAGCTGTGCCTTTGGTGGGGGCAAACGGCCAACCACCAGCTGGGTGTGAGCCTTTGGTCATGGGTAAGGCCCAAGGTACCAGACCCCAGTGTGTCTCCCACATGGGGCTCTAACCCTTTCAACGGGGCCATGCAAAACAGGGGCTGTTGTTGGTGTTATTCATTGATGGCATCCCAGCTCCTAGAATAGGAACACTATAGTAGGTACTCCAGAAAAACTTACTCAATGAATTACCCCAAGAGTAATCTCTCACAGGCGCTTGAGTACACATTTGCCCCGACCCAAGTGTCCAGCCCAACTCTAGAGGCTGCTGGCCAGGGCCTGGGTGTTTGGTGTGCTGGGATTGGGGAAAGAAAGGCTCTACTTCCAGGTGATATGAACATTACACACAGTCCTTTTGTCAGGCCAGAGAATTTCCTGGAACCGTTCCTTCAACAATGTCACCACCTTACTGCACCATTAAGGCTGTCCTTGGCAGTTCACCATGTTGTTAACTGAGCAACCGGAGACTTCACAGCGGCCTCCCAGACAACCCACTCTCTTACGTGTTGTAAAGAACAGCTGATCCCATTGCAAAACTTCCCTTGTTTCAAAGAAAGAGGAGGAAAAAAAAAAAAACACAGAAAAAGTACAAAGGCTAATCTCACTCTGGAATTGATCTCCCATGAGAAACTTAAGAAGATTTAGGCAAAGGGCTTTGATCCCCTCTCAGGAAGATGGAAGAGGATGTCCTAGCTCTGATACAAAAACAGAACAAGCTGAATTCTGCCAGTGAAGTCAGACTGTTCTTGGGAACGCGGGAGTTAGGATTGACGCTGTAAAATAGCAGACATGCCCAAAATAGACTCCTAATCGAGATGACAATGAGAATGTCCCAAAAATAACACTGGAAACGAGAACGGCCAGCTTTCAGGAGGCAGTTCCTGTTTGCCAGGTACTTTCATGTCATGTTTACAGCAACCCCACAAGGTGAGTGTCATAATTGCCGTGACTTTATAGATAAGAGAACTGGTATTTAGAGAGATTAAGTACATTGCCAGTGTCACAAAGCTGGGGCGTGGCGGCGCTGGGGTTGAAACTGGGTCATTCTAAAATTTGACCCTGGGGGCACTGCCTCTAGAATGTTGGCTGAATTCACAGAGAGGAACATGTGAGAAAAAAAAAAGAGACACGGAGAGTGGAGCTCTCGGGTCCTTGGAGAGCCCAGAGAAAAGAACCCGTCTTCAGGAGGACCCGTTAGGGTTTAGAAAAAATAAACTCAGAAAAATAGAATAAATACTGGGTGACTACTAAGAAAAGAAAAGAAAACCAATGCTGGAACATGGGAGAGTAATGATGCAGGTAGGTTGAATAGAAAGCACCATCCGGGCTCCGGGACGGGCTCCGAGGCCCGATTCCGTGTCTGATGGCCTCAGCCCTCTGGCTCCACGCAGGATGCCCCATTCTGCAGCACAGCTGCTCCCAGGATCCTGGCGCTCCTCCTGCCCTCCGACCCCCATGCCATCCTCCTCCAGACAGAGTTCTCCTTCCCTGTGGGTGTGTCTGCCAGTCCTCCCAGTCCTCAGCAGTCCCAGAATGGGTCACCCGGTGGCCCCAGGCAGGCTGCACACTCCACTTCCCAGCCAAGGTCATGCTCAGGAGGGGGCGTGGGCCCAGGAGTCACCCAGTGAGCCCCAGGCTCCCGCCGAGGAGGCTTGAGGAGCCTTTTCTCTCGAGGGGCCCATTGTGCCTGGGTGCCAGACCCAAGCTCCTAGCCTAACCACCAAACTCGCCCCCAGGGAAGGGTGGGTCCCGCCTGTCACCGCGGCGGTGGGGGTGGAGGGGAGCCTGGGAACAGCCGCCCGCTCCTGACCTGTCACTACTGGAAGGAACATGTTTCTTTGGTTCTTTAAGCCAGCTGAGTTTGGCTGCTGGTCTGCAAAGAAAACATCCTCACTGACTCCTTTCTCTCTCTGCAGTCCTTGGTTTGTCCTGTGGCATGTCACTGGGGTCTGAAATGCAGATTTGGCCATCATCTCACTCCGTCGCCAATGCTCAGGAATCCAGGCTAGACCAAGCCTCGTTTGCTTAGGTTTCAAACCTTTGAACTTTTGCAAATGTTCCATCTTCTTGGAAAGTCCGCTCTAGGCTCACCCCACTCTCTCACATACACCAGGTGAACCCACTTATACGTCCAAAGATCAAGAGCTCTTCCTGCTGAGTTTCCCTGCGGTCTCGCCCCCGTTCCTTGGGTCCCCACCCAGTCCCCTCCCTGCACCCCCCGCGTGCCTGGACCTTCCTCCGCTATGGTGGTGCAGGGGTCAAGCTCCACGATATCTCCCTGTTGGACCCCTGCCAGACCCCGAGCTTCTTGAAAGAGGGGCCATGTTTGTTCCCCTTGAAATCAGTAACAAGCCACATGCTGGATTATACTGTTATGGTAACACTCTAAAATTGCCAGGAAAAAATAAAGGTGGGGGGGGGACTTTTCTAAACTCTTCGAAAGAAAAATGGAACTCCCTTCAGAGGAAGTAAAAATCAAGCTTCAAGCTTCCCAACTGCAACAAAGCAGGAGGAGAGTGGAATAAAGATTTGATAATTCTTTTTTTTTTTTTTAATTTATTCGAGAGAGAGAGAATGAGATAGAGAGACCATGAGATGGGGGAGGGTCAGAGGGAGAAGCAGACCCCCGCTGAGCGGGGAGCCCGATGCGGGACTTGATCCTGGGACTCCAGGATCATGACCTGAGCCGAAGGCAGTCGCTTAACCAACTGAGCCACCCAGGCGCCCAAAGATTTGATAATTCTTAAAGAAGGATGGAAGCTGGGGCACCTGGGTGGCTCAGTCGGTTAAGTGTCTGCCTTCTGCTCAGGTCATGATCTTGGGGTCCTGGGATCGAGCCCTGCAGCGGGCTCCCTGCTCAGTAGGGAGTCTGCTTCTCCCTCTCCCTCTGCTGTTCCCCCCGCTCATGCTCACTATCTCCCTCTCTCTCAAATAAATAAATAAAGTCTTAAAAAAAAAAAAGAAGGATGTAAGCTGGACAAGTTGGCTAGGGCGGCCATGACAGCATGGTGGCATCATGGTGGAAATTTATTTTGTGGCAGTTCTGGAGGCTGGGAGTCCAAGACCAAGGTGTCCACGGGCTTGGCTTCTCCCGAAGCCTCTCCTCTTGGCTTGCCAAGGGCCTTTCCTTTGTGCACGCGTTTTCCTCTTATCTGTGTGTCCATACTTTTTTCTCCTTATGAGGATACCAGTCAGACTGGATCAGGGTCCACTATGTCCAAATACAGAACCCCACTGAGGTGCCGGGATGAGGGCTTCAACATATGAATTCTGGGGATACAGTTTGGTCCATAATGTAAACCACACTATCGTTCTCACACGGGAGCAACAGGAAGACCCTGGAAGACCCTGCCCTTTCCAGAACGTGCCTTTTCTTTTGAGATCACAGGAAGGCTTTTATGCATCTGAAATAAAGAAATCTTGAATAAAAATATAATTGTGGGAAAACACCTTTGTGGACCAGTGAAACTGCCAATTTAAGAGACGAGTAAACATATCGATGGGAGAAGAGCAGCTGTGGATAGAGCAGGAACAGGTAGGAACAGGAGGGGCTGGTGGGGTTATCCAGATCTGTAACCTGCTGGTGATGTCTGGAGCAACAGAAGAGCACTCAGTGACCTCTACTTCCTCCTTTCTCTCCCCTCCCATACTATGCATCCACCAATTGCTGGCCCTGCTTTGAAATATCGCCAGGCTCTGACCACACTTCACCACCTGCTGCTAGACATCATACATGCTTTTTCCATCTTCTTTGCCTCTACCTGCTCTTGTGTGGCCTCCTTGCAACCTGGTCTCCACTTAGTGGCAAATCACTTAAAATCTAAAATCTAAATGACTTCTCTGCTCAAAACCTTCTCAAAACTTCCCTCTTCTATGCCAGCCCTTCTCTCCTACCCCGATGGCCCAACCTCACGGGCTTTGCCAACTGCCCTCTCCCTGCTCCCTCCCTACTCACTTCCTTGTTGATCCTTAACAAGCCACACATGCCCCAGGGCCTTTGCCCTGGCCACTCCTGCCTGACTCTTTCCATGCCAGCTATCTGCATGGCTTATTCCCTTTCTTCATTCCAGTCTTGGTTCAAATGTGGGCTTAACCCACCGGCTTCCCCAGCTGTAGCAGAAAACAGTCCTCTGCTCCTGCTTTGCCTTTTCTCCATGGTGCTCCCTGCCATCTGCCAATCTGCTGTAGGGTCTGTCTTCCTCTGCTAGGATTTCAGGGTTCGGACGAGGACTTTTGTTGTTCTGCAAGGGCAGGTGCAGGAGAAGAAGATGGAGAACACCACCCCTCATCCTCTGTCAGAGAGGTCAAAAGGACCATGTGGATGTGATGCTAATAAATCCTGTAGATGTTAAGTGGTTGAAAAAGTATGTATGACGTCTTAAGATTGCAGTAGTGTCAAGAATGGAATGTTACCTTCCAAATAATTTTTAAATGTTAGATCCAGATAGATCATAGTCAACGCATCAAAAACCATCAGTGATGAAGCTTCTCTACATGATGATAGCAACAGACAATGTTCATGATTATATTGTGACCACAAGGGTTTAAATTCACCTACCAAAGAAGTCATGTCTCTGGTTGATGAAAAACTAAACTGTACAAGATGTTGTTTACTAGACATCCGTTGACACAAAGAGAAAGGCTTAAAAGCAGGAGGAAAATAGATAAGGCATACTTAATTTAAAAAATTAGATAAAAGGTCAATTGATTTTGATAAAAATATTAAGAATAGTGAATACATGACATTAATTAAACTTTTTGTATAGGGTCAAATAATACAGCATCAAGGCATTTTAAATAAAATCTGTTAAAAAGTAACATGGAGTTGTTTGGATAATTAAAAAAACCCACAATTACAAGGAGAGACATTAATTCACTAGTAGCAGAATATACAAATAACATGAGGGCAGGGGAAAGTTGTTAATATAAATAAAAAAAAAGCAAACAAGCATATGCAAGACTCTCTTGCCAAAGCAGGAATTACTCATCTCTACGAAAAATTTTCTGTAACAAGGGAGGATATAAATAAAAATGATAAAATCTTCCAATTAAAAGATTGCCCTTTGATCCAAATGCAAAAGCAAATGGACACTAAACAAAGCCCCGAAGAAAATCTAAATGAACTTCAAAGTACAGAAGCTTTCAGAGGCTTCATTCCTTAGTAGGCAGGAAAAAAAAGAACAGTAATTATAGAAATGAGAAATACGTCCAAGAGCTATTGCTTTGAAAATAAGGGCGAGCCCAGTAACATTTATGCATCACTGGCAAATCCAAAAGTAAGAACAGAAAGTCTGTATAAACCAAATTAGAAATGAAAGGGCGGAAAAATCATAATAATGGCTTTTAGGGGTTTCTCTGCTCAGTTGTCTCTTTCCAGGTTTGCAGCGGTACTCCCCGGGTGGGGGAGCAAGGAACTGGGCAGGGGTGAGAGTTGGGGGGCAGGAGCTCTAGGCTTTGCTTGGCTCAATGTCATGGGATCATTTCCCCATTGGATGCATCTGGCTTTGGGTCTGGAGGCTCATGTCCAGACTGGCTCTTTTGGGGTCAGTCCCAACCCTGGTTCCAGAAGGAGAAGGAAGTAAGTGCCGGATGCGTCTTTCTTTCCCTGCTTCATGTGGGGTCAGTTCATATTGCTGAGTTCAGAGAAGGGAATGTTCCGTGTGTCCTTGTGTGTCCCCCATCTTCCACAATAGAGTGGAAGGATAACCCACCAATTAGCTTGTAATCTTTTCTTAAATTTTATGAAGTGTCAATTCTAGTTTTTATGCTTTAGAGTTCTGTCTTAGCATGAGCACCATAATAAAATACCACAGATTGCAGGGCTTCAACAGCAGACATGTATTTCTCACAATTCTGGCCAGAAGTCCAAGAGCAGGATGCCCGCATGGTTGGTGTCTGGTGAGAGACCTCCTTCTGGCCTGTGGCATGGAGTCCTCATGGGGATGGAGAGATCCAACAAGCTCTCTGGGGTCTCTTCTTATTAGGGCCCATCATGATCCCATCATGAAAGTTCCATCCTCGTGATCCCATCATGAAGGCTGCACCCTCATGACCTCATCCAAACCCAGCTACCTCCCAAAGATCCCACCTCCAAATGCTATTACACGGGTGGTCAGGGCTTTAACATGTGAATTTGGGGGTCGGGGGGCTATAATACCATAGAGAGCAAGTATGTTCTGCCAGTTTGGCTTCCATACACATCCTAAACTGTATTCTTTAATGTAGTATGACGGTTCAAACTAATTTGATAAGACATAAAAAATGAGAAATAAATATTGAAAATCAAAAAACAAACTAAAAAGAGATTATTGTAGATGAAGGTGGTATTTAACTAGAGAATCCAAGGTAATCACATTTTAAAAGTAATAGAAGTAAGGAAATTGTTAAATACAACCACCAGAAGACGAACGACTCCCTTTGTGGCTGCAACACCTGGATGGGGCCCCTCCCCTCCCCCTCCCGGAAAGTCACCCCGATCTGAGGCAGTGGGAAGCATGGTTCCAGGTGCACGAAATGTCTGGATGTAGGATCACAGAGAACCTGCAGGATGGCTTTGGGCCAAGAGAGGATTAAATGTATGCTATGGGCTCTTGAGCAGGAGGTGCCGGGGAGGTGGACCTTGACCCTTCGAGCAGTGGCTGTGTTCTGAGCGGTTCTCAGACTAGGCTGAAAATCACCTTGGTGGGAGTTAGACGATGGAGAGCTGCAGGCTTCTGCCCGCTGGTCCCGCAGTGGCCTGGAGGGTGAGGCAGGCGGTGCCGTCCTGTGGGAGGGGCGCTGCCCTTGCTGGGGCCCCGTCCCTGCCTTGCAGACCAAGAGGAGCAGGGCTGGGCCGGCCTGGGAAACCCGCCCCCGGCCCCACGGAGTGCAGAGCTGTGCCTGGGTTGCCTTGACTGGCCTCTGCAGACAGAGGGGGTGATGGTGCCAGGGTGTGTGTGTGCACGTGTGCTTGCTTGCCTGTGTGAATGCGTGTGAGTGTGAGAGTGTGTGCGCATGTGTGAGAACGTGTGAGAGTGAGTGTGCACATGTGAAGTGTGTGTGTGTGAATGTGTATTGTATGTGAGCGTGTGAATGTGTGTGAACGTGTGCAAGATGTGTGTGAGTGTGTGTGAGTGTGAACGTGTGCATGCGTGTGAGAGAGTCCATGTGCCACAAACAGCCCCCTTGTCTTCGGGGCCGGGAGTGGCAGGGACGGTGGCCTGGGGACATGGGGCAGGGCGTGGCCCAGCTCCCTCCTCAGGAGAGCGTCGCGGACCTTGGTTCCCCTCTGGGCCCCCGTGGAGCCCACAGGCCGGGTTCCCATCCCATCCAGGGAAGGCAGCTCCTGGCCACCCAGGCTCCCGTCGCTAGGAAACGGTCCCCTTCGATGGTGTGTGCCGGTGTTTGTCTTTGGCTCTCAGAAGGACACAATTCACCATGTGGCAATGGAGAAATAATATTGAAAACTAGGTAAGAAATGAAAGAGGTGCCAAATGGCATTCTGGATGGTGGGTGCCCCCCATGCCAAGGCACGGGCGCATCCTGGACGCGGACTCAGGCCGCGCTCCGGGGGGGCCCGCCCACGCCCGCGCCGGTGACCATGGCGCAGAGCCCGCCCCTGTCCCCTGTCCCCGCTGCTTGCGGGCAGTGGTGGCCGGGCTGCGTGTGCTGCAGCCCGCTTGTGTTTGGCTCTCTGTCTCCGCTCTGCCTCTTGGCTGACACAGGTGTCCGGTCGACGGAAAGAGCAGGCCGACCTGAAGCTGTGAGCCGCCTTTTTTCCCTCATCCCCCAGTTTTACTGAGAAATAATTGGCCTGCTCCGAGGCCCCGTTAAGCACCTGCAGGAGTGGGTGCGCTGCATGGCTTCCCGCGCGCCCCGCTCCACCTGCTCTGTTGCAACTTGCGGGTCAGGAGGCCTGGGGCCCCTGCTGGCTGTGCCCGAGAGAGTTTGGGATTCTCACCCTTCCCGCTGGTGCCCGGCTGCCTCCTCCTCCGCTCCAATGCTGGCTGCCCACGCCTCCGGCCCCAGCCATTTATGCCAGGGCTCCGGGTTCCTGGTGCCCCAGCCCACGGCTCCGGCCGCTGTGGGACTTTGAACTCCCCACCTCGGGGCCCTGGTTGCCAGTTGACAGCTCACTTGACTGACCTCCTTTTAAGCCTCCCCAGTTTATCACGCTCCACGTGTGAGCGTGATCATTTTTCTCCTGCCTCCCTTTGTCTGTTGCCATTGCTTCCAGGGCATTTCTCGAAGCCACTCACCGACCCTCTGTAATCGGAAAGGGAGCAAGGCCGGGAGAGGGCTGAGCAGACATTTAAGTGCTCTTTGGCTGACAAGGATCCCCAAAGGGCAAGTATGAGCAAGAACATACCCTGGGGGCGTTTGGGCTCCGCTGGCAAAGCTGCATCTCGCCTCGGCGCCACGTGGGCCCAAACCTGCCCGCCAGCCAGTCCCCAGCAGGTGGAGGTGTGAGTGCCGAGGGCCACTGAACCCTGGGAAGTGTCCTCATGCATCACAATTACGGAAACACCTGTGCTAAATACCTTTGTGCAGGTCGGTTGTGTGAATTCATGGGGTGTTCAATTGCCTCCGAATTTCTCATTTCTACACTGTCAACAAGCCGCAGGTGTGCACGGCGTGAGCCGGCGAGGCTGTGATTTGGAGGTCTGTGCTGACAGATCCGCATCCAGGATGCATTTGTCCTCCCCAGTGCCGTGCACCCCATGTATACGCCAGTATTTACAGAGGGCTTGGAGGCGATTTGTCACGTCACAGCCGTGTCTCTTGGCTCCTGGCATCCCGAGAAAGGAGGTGAGAGCAAGAAGGTAAAGGCATTAAGAGGATGGAGCGCACAGGCACTCAGGTGCGGCTGGTGCTGGCTGAGGCCTGAGCTGAAGGAAGATGGGGGAGCCGGAGCCTGCCCCACAAGAAACATCCGGTCAAGAGAACTGACAGCCAAGGAGAGACGGACCTGTGGCCACATTCGGCCTGTGGACGTGATCTGCACTATGTGAAAGAATGTTGCAATCTTTACTAACACGAGATGTCAAGCACGTTCACCAATTAAATATAGATTTCTGGCTTCTTTCCAACAATCAAGTCTGTCCCAGGGGATCCACATTTGCCCATTAAAAGCATGGGCATCGTCCCCCCTTTGGAAGGTGCACGCCCTCCTTGATGGTGTCATGTGCTTCATTCCTCATGGGGCCCTGCAGGTGACTCGGTTGGTGGCAAACAGCTAAGATGCTGTTCCTTCCACACAGGGACACAGGCAGCCTGCCCCATGAATGGCATCCTTCCCAGGCAGCCCCTGAGGAAGGGCTAAAGACGCTCTAGAGCAAACCCCACCCCTGAATTTTACACACTGATTCCGTGCAGATCATTGTTCTCGAGTATATCCTAATTCAGCAGTACAATATTGGCAATTCTCTGCTGGTAACATTCTGGACTCACACCTAGATGCTTTCTAGGTGGTTAGTATTTGAAACCACTGGTGCTTTTATAAGCCCCCTGGATGCTCCCCCACATGGCTGCATGATTAGTCCAGCACCCACAAGACATTTTGCACCTGGGGACAGGGTTCCTTGTGGGCTGGGGACCCAGGCCTGCTTGCTGTGCCCAGGGCTCCATCCAGCCTCCCATCCTCACGGGACCCCTGTGGCAGGAGGAGGGGCATGGTGTGGATGTGGGTGGAGTAGTTTGCATGTACTGTTGCCAGACGAAACACAGGATGCCAAGGTAAATTTGAGCTTCAGATAAGTAATTTTTAGTATAAACATGTCAGTATAAACATGTCCCAAACATTGCATGGGACATACCGAGACTAAAAATTGCTCATTGTTTATCTAAAGGGCTCAAATTGAACTGGGTATCCTACTTTTTTGTTGTGTTTGTTCTTTTAAATCTGCCAACCTTACTTTTATTTCGAGGGATGATGCCCTAGTTCTGGAGGCTTCTTTGCATGCCCTAATTTCTTGGGCTGTGGTCCAACTTTGCACATCTGGATCTGGCACCAGACCTCCAGAAGAGGCCATCGTGGGTGTCAGGGGGCCATCCTCCTCCTCTGATTGGCTGCCAGTGTGTCTTTCTGGGTGCCTGTGAGCTTAGTCCAACTGCTCTGACAGGACACAGCTTCCTGAATAAATAAACACTGCCCTTAACGAATTCAGGTTTGGCCACTTTGATACCAGAGGAGGGTCCATGGGAGCCCCGGAAGGTGTGATGCAATCAGAGCACCCTTCACTCATCTTGAGCATTCAAACATTTAACAAATCTGTGTTTATATCCTCCTAAGGGTATCAGGTACCACGAAGATGGAATACATTTTCAATCCGATGTGCATTTATTGAGTACTTCCTGCATATCAGGGACCGTGCTAAATGGGGCAGCCAGGCAGGGAGCAGCACATGAGGGGTGGGTGTTTCAAACTCACCAGGGGCATGCACGACACACAGACGGTTACAGATGGGGGCTGGGGGCAGGGCTGCATCACATCCTCTCAGGGGGCTCGACAGGAAGGATGCTTGACTAGGCTTTAAGAAAACACTTCTGAGGCCTGGCAGGGAGGCCAACCATCTCAGACAGAGGGCATGATGGCAGCGTGGATGCCCAAAGGCCAGAGGCTTCTCTGACAGGTGGGCCTGGGGTGGGGCAGGGTGGCGTGAACCCCCCGAACCTGAAGGAAGAATGGCTGAGAGCCCCAAATGTGTGCATCTCCTTCCTTTTCTCTCCTGTCTCCTGAAGGCACGGTCTGGAGCGGATCATTTGAAGGGAACTTCAGTTGACCCACGTACATGGACAGTTTCCTCACCTCTTTTCTCCCCATCCAGCAGCAAGGGGAAGCTCCAGGCCTGGTTCAACCCCGCTTGTTTCTTACCCTCTGCTGCAGCAGCCAAGATGGGTGTCGCCGGCCAAAACCCCTACAATCATGCAGTCGTGATGACTGGTCTCCACCTAAAGTCAGGACCACCAGTTCAAAGCACATTCAGCCCGGGGATCAACCCACCTGCCCTCTCCTCGTGCCTTATCTTTCCCACGTGTCAGCGGGATCACTTCACACCCTCTTCTCCTCCACGGAGCCCCACACTACCAATCTCCCAGGTCTGGATTTGGGTGGCTTGTTTTTGACATTCAAGGGTACACTAAAGTTTAGTGGATTTGCTCAAGGGTTCATGCCTTCTCTGCGGCAAAGCCCGGACCCCAGGCTCCTGAGAGGCTGTGCACCGACAGTGTCCCACCACCCCTGTGGTCTACACCCCCAGCCCACTGGCTGCACCGAGCTGAAGCCGCGAGGGCACATCCGCCTAGAGCGCAGGGAGGGATGCGCTGAATGCACTCAGGCAGAGGGTCCTTGGGGACCTCTGGTAACCCATCACCTTCAAGAATTGTCAGTGTGTTTGCTGTTGGAGAAAGGGAGGAGGGGAGATTGACTAAAAGGGAAGGAGAGAGAGGGAGGGACACCTTGTGAGGACAGGCAGAGCTCGGAGTGTTGCTGCTGCAACTATGGGGTGCTCGAGTTTGCCAGCAATCCCTAGAAGCTAGGAGAGAGGTGGGGGACGCTTTCTCCCTTTGAAGACCCCAAAGGAACTAACATTGCTGACACCTTGATTTTGGACTTCTGGGCTCCAGAACTGTGAGAGAATAAACTTCTCTTGTTTCAAGCCACCCACATTGTGATCAATTGTTACTACAGCCCCGGAAAACCTAATACGATGATCAGAAAACATTGGCGGGGGTGGGGGGGGGGGGGGGGGTGGTTGGTAGCATGGAGCTCATTGGCTTAAAATAAGTAGGCAGAAAATTTAATTCCTTAAGTTTTATTGCCTTTGGACACAGTGGCTGATCAATTCTCTTGTTGACTCGTTGAATAAATACGTGAGGATTGATAACAAAATGGTGAAGGATCGTGGAGCACAGGTAAAGGAAAGGCAGGGGAGGTCACCCACGGCGGGGCCCGGCTGGCCATACAGAATCACACATTTCTAAGTGCTTCAACTTCCGTGGTGATGAAGCTGGAGCACAAATGTTTTGCAAATTTTGTTCCTGAATCATTTTTGCAAATTCTGTTTTGGGTAAAAGACAGAAATCTATCACATGCCGCACAGATTAACTTATCATGGAGCTAAATGGGCTGTCAGAGTGGGGAGACTGTGCTTGGCCCAGTGAATTCAAATGCATGTAAATTTCCCTGGTGGCAAAGTTGAGGATGGCGGGGCTGTCAGATGGTGACATGTGGAAATACATTAACAGTGTTTAAAATATATTTGAAGGGGCCGCCTCATATTTTGATAACATGCTCACCGACAAATGATTTGTGGGGATGGGAAATTCTGACCTCCTCATCTATTCCAGAAGAATCTTTGTAATGAGCCCCCAGGATGTTGGGTGCTTTATTCTAAAACAATTACCAATGCCAGCCTGCACTGGCGAAGGTCCCCCGTGTCACTGACATGTGGAGCTGGGTTCTGATAGCCTGCTTGTCAGCATCACTCTTGATTACAAGGAAAGTGATTAAAAACTTCAAAAGAACCAATTACATTGTGTTATACACCAGTGCTGTGGCTTCTCAACAAGAAAGACACCAGATCCTTCACCACCTAACATTGCTTCGTGATTTTAGTCTTGTGTATTTATTTGGAAAGGAGATGTCCTTGACTTATTGTAATTATTCTCGTGTTTAAGAGCTGTACTGTGTCTATTTAAAGGGATGGGTACATGTCTGTTTATAATGGGAGTTGATTTTAGTTATTATAAGCATGCTGGATATCTCCCGAGTCTTTAAGGGAGACCACAAAGATATGGGATGCCTCACTGGTAAATGGAGGTGCCCTATAACTTCCAGCTTCCTTATCAAGTCCCCTCTTCCTCCCTTCATGTGCCAGGATATCTTCAAAATTGGCACTCACGGACCAGCCTTACCTGACAGAGGAGAGGTGTGATGTAGCTACTTGCCCCACCATGACCTAGAAATAAATCCACAAATATCCACCCACAAAACAAACATAAAGTGTAGTTTCTTTCTTGATAGATTCTTTTAAAATCATGCATATTCATGTCTGCATTGATTTGACAGGACAATGAAATAAATCTTGGTCCATATCTTACTTGATGCACAGGAACACAAGTCTAACGCTACATGATGAGGACTACGATGGAATGTACAGAATGCCTTGGGAGCACAGAGAAGTGGCCCCTAATAACCTATAATAGGGCTGGGAGAGGGATCAGGACAGGCTCCTGCAGGAAGGTAAGGAGTTGGCCAGGTACAGACGGACAGGGAAGGATGATCATGACTGAGACCCACAAATGTGTAAATGTATGAGATACTAACAGTCGTTATGCACATTCTCTGTTCTAGGTCCTGGAACTGAGTTTGGGTATTTGGAAAAAGTCTAATCTCCCTCAAGGATACCACTAGAAATGACAGTGTTGACTGATGAGCGAGTGGCCCAGCCCGAAGGCAGAACTAAAACACCTCCCTTTCCAGCAGGAGGTGTGAGACAACTGAGTTTCTTCAGTGTGGGCACTATTGACATCTGGGGCTGGATAGTTCACTGTGGAGGGCTGTCATGTGCGTTGTAATGTAGCCACATTGCTGGCCTCTACACATGATACGCCAGTGGAAACCTCCAACGACCAAATGATGACAACCAAAAATGTGTGCAGACATTGGGAACGACTTGGGAACCACTACTCTGCAGCTGGAAGAAGGGACAATGACAACACTCTTACCTCCCTTTGTCCACCACTCAGTGTTCAACTAGGATATTAGGCTGTAATAAGGGAGGGGGCTATATTTGAATGGTTCAGATGAGCAGGAGAGTATGAATTTCTCACAGAATAGCCCAAATTGTTGGGGGTCCCAAAGTAGGCTGCCTGTACTGCTCCACAGTTGTGTAGAGACCCAGGTATTTCTGTCTTTTTACCTCAGCCCAAAGTGTGGCCCCTGGCTGAAGGCTTAACCCAGATCATCACCACCATATCCAGCACCAGGCCTCAGGAAGGAATAGAAGAGAATGTGGGCAGCAAGCAATTTCCTTATAAAATTGTCATCAGGGAACTCCACATCACATCTGTTCGCTTCTCAACAGCCAAAGCATAGCCATGTCACCACATCTAGATGCCAGTCCAGCAGGGGGATGCAGTGGGCAGCTGGGTCGCCATGTCCCCACTTAAAATGCAAGAGGTTAGCAATTCTAAAAGGAAGAGGGCAGTGTGGATACCAGGGAAAGGGAAATGCCTCTACTACACTCTACAGGTACTCGGAGAGAGACTAGTGGGCAAGGGCACTGACATTGGTAATGGGGACTGGCAATGGGTAAGATAAGGTGGTCCCTGTCCAAATGGGAGTTGTGCTGTAGTGGGGAAGGGGGAGAATGACAGGTAAGCAAAGAAATAAATACAACTCGTGATATGTGCCTTGAAAGAAACAAATAGAATAACTGGATGTGCGGGGGATTGACTTATATAGGGTGGGTAGTGAGGGCTTTGCTGTGATGGTGACATGTGAGATGAATCTTATAAGATCAGAGGGGGCCAGCCATATGCAGAAGGTTTGTGTGTGTGTGTGTGTGTGTGTGTTTGTGTGTGCGCAAAGGGATTTATTGTGAGGAATTGGCTCACATGATTAGAGAGGCTGAGAAAAGTCCCAGGATCCACAGTGGGCAAGCTGGGGTCTTGGGAGAGCCAATGTGTAGCCTTTATTTCTCTTTGACAGGAGAAAATCCCAAGGGTTGGCAAACTAAGCAATACACTTTTAAATTGCCGATGTGCCAAAGGAAAAAATGACAATGGAAATTGGGGATTACTTTGGACAAAGCAAGAATGAAAAATCTACATGTTCAAGCTTGTGGGATACATCTAAAGCTATGATTAGAAGGAAATTCATAGCCATAACTTTATATTCATTATTGATTATGGTGATGGTTTCACAGGTGTATACCGACATATGTCAACACTTATTAAAAAGGAAATGCTAAAAATGTACATTTTTATTATGTGTCAGTTACATGTCAATAAAGGTGTTTATAAAAGTTAGGCAGAGAATAACCAAATAAATCCAAAGAAAATATAAGACAAGAAACAAAGTAAGGAAAGGAAACTACTAAAATAGAAAAAAAAAGAAAGAAAATAGAGATGCTCAGTAAAAACCAATGCTGTTTCTTTGAAAAGACTAACAAAGTATAGAAAATTCTGATGATTGAAAGAAGTACAAATAAACAATTTCAGGGAGAAGAAAGGGAGATATTATTAAGAAACTTCATGACAATACATTTGAAAACCTATGTAAAAGAGTCAATCCCCTACACAGATGATGGCAACATTGAATTAAAATAAACAAGATACTTTAATAGACCCAAGGATATTAAATAATTTGAAATGTTTGTTTAAAAGATATCTACAAAATATCTGCTTGGATGATTTTATGGGCAAATTATACCAAATATTCAACATTAGCTCACCAAGTCCAAAACCAAAAAATATCCATGACAACTTGACTTTATCCTAGGAATTTAAAAATGTTTTGTTCTTTTCTTTTAGTTTACATCTTTAATTTGAAATAGAGCTCTTTTTTCAGAGTTACTCACTTATCAATAAATGTTCACATCTAGGTGTGTTATAGTTGGTTTTAGTGCTGGTCTTTTAAGAAGTGAGAAAACCCTTTTACATTTACCCATGTATTTCCACCTTTGTTGTGTAGATCTATATTTCCACCTGGTACAATCATCTTTCCACTTGAAGAACTTCCTTCTTCATTCTTTTAGTGCAGGACTGGTAGTACCCCTTGCAGATTTCGTTTGCCTGGAGAGTCTTTATTTCATCTTTATTTCTTTTTTTTTTTTTTTTTAAGATTTTATTTATTTATTTGAGAGAGAGAATGAGAGAGAGCACATGAGAGGGGGGAGGGTCAGAGGGAGAAGCAGACTTCCTGCAGAGCAGGGAGCCCGATGCGGGACTCGATCCAGGGACTCCAGGATCATGACCTGAGCCGAAGGCAGTCACTTAACCAACTGAGCCACCCAGGCGCCCTCATCTTTATTTCTGAAAAGTCCTTTTGCCACTTGTGTACTTCTAGGTTTACTGTTGTAACGATGTTATTCCATTGTCTTCTGGCTTACATGTGGACACTGAAGGTTATGATTTCTTTGTTCCTTTACACATAATGTGCTTTATATCTCTAACATTACTTAAGGATGTCATTATATCACATATGATTATGATGTCCCCTAGTATTTTTTGTTTACTCTGCTTTGAGTTTCTTGACCTTCTTGGACTCCTGGATTTATACTTTACATAAAAATTGGGACTTTCTCAGCTACTATTTTGTCTAATGTTTTCCATCTCCCTTTGTCTTCACCTTCTGGATCTCCTATTATATGTGTGTTAGACCACTTGGTATTGAATCACACATCATTGTAGCTGTTTATTATTTTTTTTTCCAGTCATTTATTATCTCCTTGCTTAGATTGGCTAGTATCTTACGGTTGTCTTCAAGGTTCCTGATATTTGTTTTTGGTCTCATCTGCTGTTAACCCAATCAGTGAATTTTTCAATTTGGATATTACATTTCTCTTCTCTAAAAGTTTTATTAGTATTCCTTTTCTTTCTCATTTTATGTATGTTGCATAATTTTATAGTACTTTTTGTTAAAAAAAAATTGTGCTCAATTATTTCTGCTCCCATTTTTTGATTTCATTAGTGAATATGGGTAATATTTTTCTGTTTCTTCCCATTTCCAATGTATATATACATTTTAATTTAAAGTTAGACACTAAATTTTGTGTTGTTGAATACTGGGTTTTGTTGTCTTCCTTCAATTAATGTTGGGATTTTTTTTTTCTTGCAGGAAGTTAAGTTACTTAAGGATCAGCTTGATTATTACAAGGCTTGTTTTTAAACTTTATTAGACTTGTGTTAGAGTCTGATCTAGTTTCTCTCTGTTATCAAGGTGTAACTCAACTGGATCCTTCTCTACTCTGAGTGTTCAATGGGGACCCTCCAATCTGGATCCTTGGAGCACTGTGAGTTCTCCAACGCATGTGTGAATTCTGGGCATAGTTACGCTTATGGTTTCTTAGTAAGTCTTTGAATTTATCTGTCTTATTGAGCAAAACCTGAAAGAGTTCTATGCAGAGTTCTGGAGACTTTCTCTGTGTAGCTCCTTTGTCTCTGGTTCTATATCCCACACTTTCCAGTTCCTTCAGCCTCAAGAAACTTTGATCTGTTTCCTCAGCTCAGCAAGATCACTGTGCTCTATTTAGCATCCTCCTTTCTATATCAAACTAAAAAGGGCCTCAAGATAGAATCTCAAGGTGATTGTGGGGATTACCTATTTTCTTTTTCTGAGGCTTCACTTTCTGAGACGCCCACTCTCCAATGTCTGAAAACAGTTGGTTTGTCTTTTTTGTCCAGTCTTCTAGTTTAGATATGGTGAAAGGACGCATATCGTCCAGGTTATTCCATCATGTCCTTATACAAATGTTTTGACATTAAGAAACTGACTTCCATATTAATGGTTTAAAAAGAATGAAAACAACAATTTCAGTAAATGTAGAATAAAATTTTAATAAAAACTAATGATAAAGCTATCTTATAAAACTGAAAGAAAAATAAAAGTATTTAACTAGAAAATGGCATCAATGAAAAATTAATAGCAAAGATCATTTTTTTTATTTTTTTAAGATTTTATTTATTTATTTGAGAGAGAGACAATGAGTGAGAGAGAGCGCACATGAGAGAGGGGAGGGTCAGAGGGAGAAGCAGACTCCCTGCTGAGCAGGGAGCCTGATGCGGGACTTGATCCCGGAACTCCAGGATCATGACCTGAGCCGAAGGCAGTTGCTTAACCAACTGAGCCACCCAGGCATCCCATAGCAAAGATCATTTTTAATAATGAACCATTAGAAGCACTTTTTTAGTAACAGGAACAAGATAAATATACCACCATTAAATGCCATTAAACACTACAACTAACACAATAAAGTGAGAAAGTATAAAGCAAGAAGGTATAAGAATTGGTGAGGAAGAAATAAAACTGCCATTATTTGCAATTGATATGATTGTACACATAGAAAACCCTAGAAACTCTACAGGCAAATAATCAGAATGAATAAAGATTTTGTGAAAATTTTACCAGATACATGATCAATATACATAAGTCACTTCTTTCCTATATATCAGCAATAAGCAGCCAACAATATAATTTTTAAGATACCATTTATTAATAGCACAAAAACTATACTGAAGTTAATAGCACAAAAAAGTAAAAAAATCGTGTTGACTAAATGTGTTTTTTGACCAAAATGAATGAGTCTTCTTTGAAAAATTGCCAAGTCTATGTCTGAGGAGTGGATGGGTAGGAAAAATACAAGAAGAGCCTAGAATATGTTGTTGTCAGAAATCAAAGAAATGATCAAAAATTATTAGAATGGATGAGAGGGATGTGGGAGGCAGCTTGGATTTAAAATTGTCCAAATTTGGGTCTCCTTGAAGACCACAGAAAGTGTCATATTTTCCTTACAAAAAGCAAAGATGGCAATTGATTATAACACTTAGGGCAAAAAATGAAATTCATGTATCCATAGTGATAGTTAAGAAAGAAAAGGAGGGAAGGTGGGGAAATATGGAAGCTCTTCCATACAAATGATGACCAGCTAGTAAAGCAGAAAGAATCTTAAAATTAGAAATTACTTAATTCTTAAAATTGCTATTTTGCAACCACCAATGCAACTGATTTAGACAAGGATCATCAATAGATTCCAAAATGATTGAGTGAAAGCATATAGTCACATGCTTTCAAAGTGTCACCCCATAGATGGCTTCTTCATTGAAAAGAGGACAAAGCCCTTTACAAGAAGGAAAACTAGCAAACACTAACTCAAGCAAGGGATCCAACTGAGCAACCCCAGTAATGGGACAAGCAGACATGTTGTGTCTCTCAGTGTGTAGTATTCCTGCCAACAATGTTTAATCTAATCATGAAGAAACAATCAGATTGTGGGACATTCCTTAATATACCTGGCCTGGACCTGGACACTTGAAAGGTGTTAGTGCCAAGAATGATAGAAGAAAAATGGCATGGGAATGTTGTAGTTCAAAATGGGTTAATTGCTTTGTTGACCAATTGCTCAATAATTCTTGATTGGAGAAGGAAAACAGCTACTGAGGATATATTTTGGACAACAGAGAAATTTAAATGTGAATTATATATCAGGTAATATTTAATCAGGTTCAATGTCTTGGTAATGACAATTGTTACCAAGTGGTTATATGGAAGAATGCTTTCTTTGACAGGAAGGAGATGCAAACCATCTGTGGGTGATTTTCATGATTCTGCAACTTACTTTCTGATTGTTCATTAAAAGTGGATATGTGGTAAACTATTGATAATTCATGAATTTGGGTGGAGACTATGTGAGTATACATGATACTCCATTTTTTTTTCAATTTCTCTATAGTTTTAGAAAAAATCAAAATAAAAAGCTTTGAGAAAACAGGATAAGCTGGTGGAAAAAGCAAAACTAATCTTTGAAGAAAATAAAATTTATTGAAAGACATAAAAGTAGAACTATTCCATGCTCATAGATGGGAAAACTAAATTTCTTAAAAGGAGCAAGTCTACCCAGAAGAATTCTGACAAAAATTCTAGTATGATACTCTGTGGAATTTGATAAACTGATCATAATATTTATAAAGATAAATGGCAAGATAATTTTTGAAGAAGAACAACATAGGAGAACTCCCTCTGCCTGCTTTTGAGACTATCGATAGACCTTTGGTAATCAAGATAAGGAGGATGGTCCAGAGGGTCATTGCAGAGAGCCCAGGAAGAGACTCCTACGGATGTCCCTGGGGACTTTATATATATGTGAGAGTAGGCTGCTACAAATTAGTGGGAGACATTACATGATTATATACATGGAGCTGTACCAAATGGTTATTCCCATGGAAAACTAAAATTAAATTAGATTCCCACCTTAGACATATAGAAAAGTAAATTGCAGCAGAATGAAAGACTCATGGGTAAAAACAAAACTTCATATCATTTAGAAGAAACTCTTGGAGGACATCCTCATGACTTTGGAGCAGGGAAGGATTTCTTAAAGAATATATGAAAACTCCAAGCTATAAAGAAAATCGTTGATACATTTGGCCACATTTTTTTTTTTTTTAAGGGGATGGGGTCTCAGAAAATAAAGAAAATTAAAGCTTAAGCCAAAGACTGGGAGAAAACACTTACAATAGATAGTACCAGTTTTTTAAAGAATACTTTAAAATCAATTATAAAAATATGAACAACCCAATAGTAAAACAGGTAAGCAGTTTGAAGAGATAATTCATAGTCAAGGACATAGAAATCATGAATATACCTGTGAAAAAAGTCAACTAAAAATAGGGCCAATGCAAATGAAAACATTCTCATCCTTCCGACTATCAACACCGAAATCACATAATATCAAGGGTTGGAGAGGGATGGATCAGAGGAATCTTTCAAACGTTGCACGAGGTGATATAAAAGTATCGCAGCCATGCTGATGAGAAATTTGGCAATAGGTAGCGATGTTGAAGATACGCACAGGTGGTGACTGGGGGAGCCCTCTTCTATATTGGAACCCCAAGAAGCCCTTCTCATGCCCTATACAGTGTGATTGGGAATAGCACACATTTGGAAACCATAATCCAACAAATGGAAAAAAATACAATTTATAAAATTTATATATTATATATATCAACATGGGATTATAAGGTATTGGCTCGTGTGATTATGGAAGCCCCAGAATCTGCAGTCAGGAAGCTGGAGACTCAAGAGAGCCAACGGTGTAGTTCCATTCTGAGTCTGAAGGCTTGAGAGCCAGGGGAGCTGATGGTGTTGAGTCCAGTCCAGGTCTGAGTCTGAAGGCAGGTGGAGATCAGTGTTCCAGATGGAAGACAGTCAGGCACTGAGCAAATGGTCTTTTTCTCAGCATTTTTGTTCTATTCAGGCCACCAGGGATTGAAGGAGTTCAATTGCAGCGATCATCACTCAATCGACCTATTCAAATGCCAATCTCATCCAGAAACACCCTTACAGACACACCCAAAATAATGTTTAACCAAATGACTGGGCACCCCTGGCCCAGGCAAGTTGACATGTAAAGTTAACCATCAGTCTGTTTGTCTACCTATCTAATCTATCATCTATCTATCTATCTATCTCTCATCTATCTATCTTCATCATCATCATCTATTATCTATGTTATCTATCTTCTATCTTATCTATCAATCATCTATCTATCTATCTATCTATCTATCTATCTATCTATCTATCATCTGTCTATCTACATCTATCATCTATCTATCTATCTATCTATCTATCTATCTATCTATCTATCTATCTATATTTACCTATCTATCTATCATCTATCTCTATCACCAACTCTGATGAGCACTATACTGCCAGACAGTGTCTTGACTTGCAAGTGTAAGGAGATTTTGGCCTGGTCCAGTTGTCAGGAAAGGGCTCCCCAGGGAAGGGACATCTTTGGGGGAGCTAGGGGAGGAGGAAACATTCCAGGCAGGACAACAAGCACAAAGATAAAAATCCTGGCACCCTGGGTGGCCTGACGCCCATGGTGGCTCTTGACTTCATTCTTGAGTATGCAAAGTGGGCTTCTGGCAACATCTGCTTTCTTTCCAGGGTCCATGGGTTGTCCAGTGGAATAGACCCAGGAGGCTAGAGCAGGGTGTCAGGTTGATCTCCAGGCACAGAGCAGCTCCAGGTTCTGCATGGCTTTGGGGCACCATGGTAAGGTTGGAAGGGCCCTTTGATCTGTGGCATGGAGGGGTGATGCCTCCTTGCCTGGGGGACCACCTTCGCTCGGTGGTGGGCTTACTGTGTATTGTGTATACAAGGCTGTGCTCTCTCTTTGTCCACAGCAGGAGAAGCGGGGAAAAGCTGGATCTTGGTTAGGGAGCTGTCTGCTCCCGTACCCTGCCAGGAACCAAGATGGATGTTTCTGGGGCCTTTTGTAGTGTCTGCTTTGACCTGGGATGAAGACCCCTCAATATAGGAATCTCTAGAAGTAGCGCTGCATTATATTCCCCAGTGTCTCCAAGACAGCATTGGGCAGCCCTGATGTGCTCACGGTCATATTAGACTTTAAAAAGTGGCCTGTGAGGAATTCTTCAGAACTGACTGGACTTCACTGCCATGATGCCGGTCTCCTTTTTGCTATTATTCTGCAAATGCGCCCCTCTGTGTCCAGCTGTAAACAGATGAACCCTATGCTGGCCGAAGATGATGCTCTTTCGGTGGTTGGTCTGTGTGCGAGAGCAGGAAGTGCAGGGAAGCCCCAAACGGCCGGTAAGTCACCACACCAGAGCATCAAGCTCACCTCCCGCTTGGAAGGGAGCCCAGGGCTTGAATAGTGGTACCTGGAGCAGGGACTGGTCACTTTGCTTGGAAAAGGGAGTGGTGAGGCCTCAGTAGATGGGTGGATAAGTAAGGTCCCCACCAACCTTAACCAGACACCAGTGGCTGAAAACCTTGATGAATGAGCTCATAGACTTGACACTTGGGAATAGCTCACCTGTTTTAAAATGTCAGCCCATCACATTATCGGACCTTCAGAGCATCTCCCAAGTAGGGGCTTCCTAGACCCTTGCTGTCAGAGGGTTCGGTTGCACTCAGATGTGGTTGCTTATTAATGTGGCTGTTGGATAACTTACTCCATCTGTATGAGCCACAGTATTGCCAAATACAGAGATGGAATATGAGCACCCACGTCTCTGGTTGCTGGAAAGGTAAGAAGCTAAAGCATATGTACTTTGTCTGGTACCCTGAGGATGCTAATCAAATTGTCATCAGTACCAACCATGTGACTATATCAATATACAATATAATGTTTTTCTCCTTTGCTTATCTAAATATTGTTTTGTTTTTTTTTTTCCAAAGCAACTCCTGGATTGCCAACGGATGGATTTTTTGCCAGGATATTAACAGGTGAGATCTTTGGGAAACTCGATTTCTTCAAGTGGTCAGGCATTGGAAAGCCCTGACTCGAACAATGTTCCTCCTAGAATATGCCAACAGAACTGTAATGCCCTCAAAGACTCACACAGCTTTTCTGGATGACGTAGGCAGTTTTCCGCCGTGGCGTTCACGATTCCACTTACCCAAAAAGGGCCCTTTTTTCTAATAGAAGGTTCGTTTGCGGTAGCTTCTGTGAGTCATCTCTGTCGCCTTGTCTTAATCCCAAGTGGAGGAAATGGGAAATCCTTGTAAAAAGCTGGTGCTAAAATCTCTGACAGTCCCCGCTCCCTCAGGTCTGGCTTGAGCTCCCATGAGTCTCTTCCTTCCCTTTCTTGGTCCCCCGTAGGCTTTGAAATCAACGACTAAACCACAGGCTGCGGTGGAAATAAAATATAGTTCTAATTTTCATATTTATTTGCAAAGATTTAAACATGTTTTTCTGCAGTCCCGCAGCAAGCTCGACTCTGTTCTCTAAAAACTAGCGGGAAATGACATTTTAATTTTTTTTTTGAAAAACTGGATTATAGATAACGAAACATGCAGCGAAAGAAGTCATTAAAATGCATATTGTAAAATTGAAACTTAAGTGTCAAGTTTTTATAGCAGTCTGTCAAACGCTTGACAATTAAAATAGCTATTTTTAAAATTTTAATGAGACACAATAAGGGTAAAATGTGCATGGAGATTGCACATTTTCAGGACTGCACATTTTTAGCATAACAAGTCCATTCAGTATCATTACAATAATGTCCCATTTGTAAAATTCACCATCTATTTTTAATTAAATTAGTATGTGTCATTTATTATGGGTATTATATTTATTAATCTTTAATATTTAATTTAAGATGACTTATCTGAGTAAAAGGCAACTTAGCACAAGCAAGCCGACACCCCAGGTCGTCATGGCTTTGCTGTTCGGACGGCAGTAAATATGTTTCATCCCTTATGTCTTATAGTTAAATCTTGAATAAGTTTAAAAATGTCTTTCCTCCTCTACTGCAAGATATAGACTGATGTTCTTCATGGTAGTTCCGCTTCTGTTGCTCGAAGTTCTGCTGTTCTCATTTGTTTGAAATAACCCTAATCCCTCATTTTCACACCATTTAATAATTTCCTAAGTTCTCCTAGGACTGATGTTTCAGTTGATGTTCCTCAATACGGCTTTTTTGTCCTCTTTTCTATCAAAATGACACTTTAGTTTTGATGGTGAGAAAGGCGTCACAGGATTCTGCCAGAGCCTGTTAGACGAGCCCCCGTGGTCATTCCAGGCTCCATGGACACTGGTCAGGGCAGCACAGGAAGGAGACCCCCCCCCGGGGAACTGGCCCTTCCAGCAGCACAGGGGAGACATGGGGTGCCCTCGAAACCAGCAACACTTTTCTTCAAATCGTTTCCAACCTGTCTTGTTATTTAGAAATAGATTTAGAATCCTACGTTGGTTTCATTTAGGTCATAATGATGAGAAAAATCCCATGGTGGGCAGCATGAGGAAGGAGCCTGGCTAAAACTGTACTTGCCTCTCCTTTACTCCTTCATCTAGTGGACGGAGGAGGACATGCGCACGTCTGTGCATATGCCTACGGGCCCTAGAAGAAATGCAGGTGTCGAGGATCCCATTGGGTGACGTGGGTTGTGCCCCACACCTGGGGGGTGCGCCGCAGAGAGCTTGGGGCCTCCCTGGAACCATACCCCCTTCTCCTCTACCTACAGCTACAGCAGTACTGTGACCAGCTTCAGATTAAAGACGGGACCTTGGTACCTTCTCCTTAGCATCACACGGGCATCTCCGCACATCCCAGAGGTGATACTCCACAGTATAGTCGTCTCAGTGGAGGAACAGAGGCCAGGGAGTCCAGAGAACCAAAGTTGTCATCGTCATGCAAATATCGGCAGGTATCAGAAGGAGGGCAAACCAGGAGCACACATGGATCAGTATCAATTTCCCATCATCTGTTTCTTTTGGTGGATCAAATTTGAATGGCGAACCTTCTTGATTTCACTTGGAGAGCTAAAAGCACGTGGTAATTATTTCCAAATAAAGGTAACTGATTTTGTAAATATGATCATTAGAGTGATTTGCATTTGCTGTATTTAACTCGGCACATTGATGGATCGTTACCTATTCATTTGCTTCCAGGGAAAAGCAAGCACTTGCAAATTGCTACTGTTTTATGAATATATGAATAGCTCAGAATTTGAAGAAGCTTAGATTCCAGGTTTATCTTCAGTTTTACTTCCTATAGATAACAAGAATCCATATTAAGGAGTAAGGGAGGAAACTGGTTATGCTTTTCAAAGCTCTCCTTGGCGTAAGTTGGAAGGCCAACTTCCAAGGATAGCATAACTGGGTCATTCAAGGCATCTGTGAAGGAAATAAAAAGCTGATCATAGTAAATGACTGTGTGGCTGATATCCTTGCCCCATCTCTTCATTTCTGGCTCGGATTCCTGTTGGTTCACGTCCACTGAGAACGAGTCAGTCTCAACGTCAGCAGCACAACAGATCCAAGTGGGACCTTCAAGGTCTGTGGGTCCCTTGTACACACAGACTTGAATCCTGGACCAGTCTCAGGAATCCAGAACACAACTTTGACCATGGGAATAAACAAAGTGGGCCTCTGCACAGGACTCTGGCATGCATCCCAGGATTTTCCCCCGGAGGAGAGACCTGGAGGCCCAGGGCCTGGCAACAGTGAGAAAGCAAAGTGAAAAACCAAGAGCTATCAGGACTCAGTGATGGCATCAAGAAGTCTTAGCCATTGGGGCACCTGGGTGGCTCAGATGGTTGGGCGTCTGCCTTCGGCTCAGGTCATGATCTCCAGATTCTGGGATCGAGCCCCACGTCGGGCTCCCAGCTCAGCGGGGAGTCTGCTTCTCCCTCTCCCTCTGCTTGTGCTCTGTCTCTCTCTCTCTCTCTCTCTCAAAATGAATAAGTAAAATCTTAAAAAAAAAAAAAAGAAGTCTTAGCCATTTATGGAGGAGGGAGGCACCAGACAAATTAATAATAATAAAAAAAAAATAGCCAGAGGAATTAAGAAAACAAAACAAATGGGGCCATTTTGTGCAGGGACAAATGGCCCTACACACGTCAGCAACTCCTGAGGGCGCCCTGTGAAGCAGAGCTCAGTACTATAATTGATGTTCCTAATTATGGCCTTGTCATTAAGGGGAAGTTAAATGATGTTCATACTCTGCTTAATTATGTTGTTCTTTGTAGGGGCTCATATGCTACATTTTATAAAGTTTTCCATATAAATGGCTATATATTTTTTATAACTGTAGTTATCCAGAAACCTCAGTTATCCAGAAAGCTAATTTCTCTGGCCTCATTTGCCAAAGAAGACATCTTGGAAGCTCAGTGCAAATTCATTGGCTCATTACAATGCATCAGATCCATTAGAAGAATCCACCAGAGGGTCATCGCCTCCTTCAAAGGAAGCCCTCACTTGGGAAGGTAGAGGGCAGTGAACATGCTGCCCATATCTCTCTGTGGCTTCCAGAGAGTCAGACCTCAAAGACTCGCTTGGGTGTTCTGGGCCTGCAGGACTTGTTGGAAGACTCATTCTCTTCCTGGAAAGAAAATCCAAGGTGGCAGCTTTCTGGAAAGCAGAGTGATGATGCAGGAAGAGATTGGGCATTGGGACCAGCAGGACAAGGTGGATCCCAGTCTTCTTATTGCAGGGTGAGGAGGCTACTGAACTTCTTGACCTCAGGTTTTCTCCTGTGCCAATGGGGGAAGTGACAATGCCCTCTCTGGGTTACAGGTTTTTGGAGAAGTCTTGTAATAACCAGAGAAAAGTGCCTAAGACTGTGCCAGGCCTCTGGGCCAAGGGAGGGGGGCAGCGGGAGGCTTGAGAAAAGTTGAAATGCTTTCTTTCTTCCTTCCCAGCACTGCAGGCATCCCAGGCTGCAGGGAGGGGTGAGGTGCTTGGCAGGTGGACAGCTGTGCTGTGGGCTGTACCAGCAGACCTGGGTCAGCTCCTTCCATGGGACACAGCAGTGGGGTGACTGAGGGCATGCCATATAGAAGTAACCAGCATGGGATTCGAGTCAGATGAATTCTGGTTGACTATATCAGTGTACATCTACTTATTAGGTCTGATCTTGTAGAGGTGGCTAAATGCCACCAAATATTCATGTGCCCCTTCTTTCTTATCAATAGAACCCAGATTTTATTGGCTGTAGCAATGAGCCTAAGAAAAAGGCTCTTTTCCCAACTCCTTTGTAACCAAGTGCTGCCTTGTTCCAGCTAATGAGAAGGCAGTTAAAGATTGTTAACCTACTTGGGAGATGAGCTGTGTTTTCTCTTTGTCTTTTCCTTCTTCCTGATGGTTGGAATGTAAACACAAAGGCTGGCACTCTGGCAGCCATTTTGGGCCATCAGCTAAATTTGAACATGAAAGTGGGGAGCTGAGGATGACAGCAGAAGGATAGGAGGAACTCAGGTCCCTGAGGGTTTTATGAAACTGTTGAGCCAGTCTTGAACTGCTTCTCTCTGAACTTAAGTGAGAGACTGAATGCTCATGTGTTACAGCCACCAATACCACTGATCCCTGTTTCCCCCTAACTGAACCCCATCCTAACACATGCAACAAGTCACTGGATTTGTGTCATGTCTTACTTCCTTTGTGCTTCTAGGAGCTGGTAGACAGGGGAGCCACAGGCTGTGGGCTGGATGCTGGTGGTCTTAGGGGTTATGCCCTGCAGTGACAAGGATGAGTCTAACAGTTGTGCAAGAGAGCTCAGGAGCACAGACAAGGAGGCTGGAGAATGGACACTGGGGCAGAAGATGCTGGACAGTAGGACCAAAAAAAAAAAAACCTGAAAAACAAAAAACAAAGGAGATAGGGGAGAGCTTATGGCAGCTTCCTCTCTGAGTGGGTTAGGGGCTCCATGGGGACACTTGTCCAGCAGAGGATCCACCCAGTGTAGGAGTAGACCCAAAGCAGGAAGGCTGCCCTGTATTTGCATTCATGTCAAATAGAGGGACATTTTTTCTTTCTCTTGCCATTGATTCAAAGCAGTCACATGTACACAAGTTTGCTTAAGCTCATGTCCACCCTGCCAGAGTAAAGTGGGACTCAGAGAGGCCAAGTGCTTGGTTCAAGGTTGCAGAGCTGCTATGTAAAGACACAGGCTCCTGCTCTAGACCCAGAGCCCCCTCCTGTCTGTCACAGCTGTCTCATTAATTCCTAAGGGGTCCGCTCTGCTGGGGCTTTCCACTGGGGAGAGCTGGCAGGAGCTCAGGAGAAATGATTTCATAATGATGAAGAAAGGGGCAGGCATGATTCACCCAACATTAGACCCCCCCCCCAAAAGCACAGGCTTTCTAGAGTCTGCAGAAACTTTCTCCTGGAGGCAGAAAAGACCTGATTGCTTGGAGCCCGCAAGCACGGGTAGGGGGTTCCTCCTCTTGATATTCTTCATGTCCCCAGGCCATCTGCAGATGAGAGCTGACATCCTGAGTGACCTGCAGGGGCTGGGGGTGAGGTGGCAGAGAGGGATATTGGCACTGACCTCACACCAGCTGGTGGCAGGTGGGAGCCTGTTCCTCTGCTCCAGAGAAATTCCTTGAGGAGAGAGTCTCATTTGGAATAGAAAGAGTCCTGTTGGTGATTCAGGGTTTGGGAAGATGACCCAGAGCTTGTGGGGTGGTGTTTCGGAGCATGGGTTTGACATTCAGTGTGCAATTGGGATCCCTCTGAGGGGGAGAAAGGGGTGGAAGAAGCATCTGGTAACGGATCTGTATGTGCTGATGTAGTCATTCATCCCCTATGTTCATAGCATAATCCAGCTATGCTGCGAGGTGTGGGGGTGGGGCATGGGAAAGAGAATTCTGGCCTGTCACCTACGCACCAGGCAGGTGTCACCTTGGAGGTGTCACCTTCTGTGGGCTTCAGCCTGTGCATCTGGAAATACAGTCATATGGGGCTTCTTGGGGATGTGGTGGAGGGTAGATGAGGTCCTGGCATGGAGAACCGGTGTGGTCCCTGGCATGTGCTGCACCAGCTAAGCACTCTCGGTCAGCCTCGCAAGCAGCACTGTCTTTGCCTGTAAGCCTGGTGCCTGCCTGCCTTGCAATGAGGGGGTTCTCGGTACAAGTCTGACTCGTGCCTTCTTGGAGGAACCATGCCTCTCCTCCAGCCCTGGTTTTCTTGCCACTCTCAGAACTAGGAGGACAAGCCAGCCCTCCTTAATGCTCTTCATTGCTCATAAGCTTCTGGGAGAAAGTTTGTGGTGTGTGCTGTGAGCCTCCAAGGCGCTGATCTTGGCCCTGGTGGAGGGCCAGGCCACTGTCCCACAGGCAGCTGGCCTTTCTGGGCATCCATTGACTCTTCTGGCCCATGGGAAGGTCTGTGCTGGAGATATGATGGACATGCAAAATCTCAGGGTGGGAGGCAACCTCAGGCTCACCTGGGCCCACATTCTTCAATGACAGAGGAGGTAACTGCCCTGGGCACTGTCCTGCAGCTGCTTCCCCATCCAGAGGCTGCAGCCAGTCCTGTCCAACCACGCTCCAGGGCGCTGGCGGGAATGGTCCCCCAGCAGCAGAGCGGTGTGATCTGTGTGGGGCATTTCAGACCACCAGCCTCCCGGGGAGGTGCCCGACACCCCCTCCCAGAGCCATCTCTCAGACTGCGAGCGTGGTGCATTTGAAGGTCTCAGCAGCAGCGGAGTCCCAGCATGAGTGGTGACCCATGCTAGCTGGCCTCCTGGCTTCACCTTGCCCAGGGTGAGTGAGTGCTCCACTCCAACAGAACCTTGAGCTTTCTGCAAAACCCATGGACAGCCACTCTCCTTCCAAACAAAAGCGAGGGCTTTGGACACCTTGTCACCTAAGCTTTTGGCCACAGGGACACTGGGCCTTGGCTTGACTCCCTGGAGACCCTGCTGCCCCCGCAGCACCCTGAGAAGGAAGCAGAGCTGGTGAAGGCTCTTCCCACCATCTTTCTCCCCCCGGTCCGGCCCCCAGGGAGGCTGCAAGGAGACGCGTGGCAGAGCAGGTGTTGTAGGCTGGTGGGGGCCTGTGTGGAGCAGCCCACGGTCCACGACCACCATCAGGGTTTGCTCAAGGATCTCTGACACAGACACCCTTTAATGGATTAAGAAGTGAAAAACAGAACTTTAAAAAAAAATAGATGAGGGGTTGCCGGGTGGCTCAGTCGGTTAAGCACCTGCCTTGGCTCAGGTCATGATCCCAGGGTCCTGGGATCGAGTCTCACATCGGGCTCCCTGCTCAGCGGGGAGTCTGCTTCTCCCTCTCCCTGCTTGTGCTCTCTCTCTCACTCTCTCTCTCAAATAAATAAATAAAATCTTAAAAAAAAAAAGGTTAGATGGGACAGAAAAGTTCTTTGAGTGGAGACTGAGAACAGGGGCTGGTGGGGCCGGATCCCAGCTACTCACCTTCTCTGGACCTAACTGTCCACCTGGGATGATATAATAACAACTATGCCAACAGCTTGGTTTGTTGAGAAGATTAAAATTATAATCAATGTACAATGTTTAGGACAGGGTTCCAACATAGCATATCAATGCCTGCTGGTTATGGCCGTCCTCCTCCTCATTGTCCTCCTCCTTCTCCTCATCTTCATTGTCATGGTCATCGTGGTCATCCTCATTGTCATCATACTCTTTGGGGTGCAGCTCGAGATAAGTGAGTCCTTGGATTCTGAAGACCAAGGTCAAGCCTTGCCTTGGTGGTGGAATGTAGACTCAGACCCTTGCTTGTTGTCCCAGAAACTTCTGGAACTCCTGGACTAAGATCCTGGCACCAGGGTCTGCTGGCCACAGGCTGTTGTCCCCACTGACTAGTTTCCTCCCTGAGGTCTCCTGCTTTTCACTCTTCCCTTCGGAAATATGGTCCTCTCCTTCCTCCACTTCTATGCTTTTCTTTTTTTTTTTTTTTTTAATTTTATTATGTTAGTCACCATACGATACATCATTAATTTTTGATGTGGTGATCCACGATCCATTGTTTTCGTATAACACCCAGTGCTCCATGCAGTACGTGCCCTCCTTAATATGCCTTTCTTCTAGGGGGTCCTGTCTCCTGCCACCAGCCTCCCCTTGTCCAGCCTGCACGTCATCTTCACATCACACTGCATGGGCTGCACCTGGGAGCAAGGATCGTCACCCACAAACAGATGACACTGAGCGTCCAGGCGGCTCCCTCCCAGGTGCCGAGTCTGCCCCAGGCTAGGCCTGGGCTGTACACTGCTTACCTTCCCCAAGGAGCTTTTGCCCAACGTCCACACCCCAGCAAACAAGGCAGATGGGGCAGCGAAGATGAATAATTAGCCCTCATGCCATTGGGTTCAAGGTCATATTCGGAACCAGGTATGATATCAATTCATTTCCAGGGGCTAGCGAATGTCATGAAGAAGATGGGGTTTCTGCCGAGGCCCTTGTCAGAAGCAAACAGGAGAAAGGTTTGAACTTTTCCAGGGATGTGCGGGTCCTAGACATTGTTTTTCTTAGCTGTGGGCTAGAAATTGCTTCTTTTTGAGGCCGCCACCTCAAAACCCATCCCTGGGGACTCCGGGGCCTACCTGGGGCCTAAAGACTTGTTGTTTTTCTTTTATATAAAGTCTGAGATTTCAGGGCCTATTTGTGTCTGTTATGCAGAAAGACATCTCTGCCACCCGCAAAAGCCTGGGATTGTGAGCTTAGAAATGGAAATTTCCCCTTCTCATCCCACAGCCACCAGCCGCTGTGATCCCTGAGGGGGGTGTCGGAGCATGAGGCCCACGACAGAAAGTCTTGCAAAGCACAAAAAAGCATGTTCTCTGTGTCTTGATTATGTAGCAAAACCAGAAATGCTGCTGGCGTGGTTCTGAGTGCGTGCAGCTGTGAGGGAACGTGCGTGCAGAGGGAGGGGAAAGAAGCTCGGTCCCCTGTCCCTCCCCAACCCACCCCCGTGTGACCCCCAGAAGGACTGCTCCAGGGACCAGCTGGGGATGGGCCCCGCCTGGCGTTCATGTGGATCCCAACCTTTGTCCTGTTCTGGACACTCCCCTTGCTCTGGCTTACCAAGCTTTCAAGTGATTTATGCTCCAAGGCTTGTGTGTGCGTGTGTGCGTGTGTGTGATCAACCAAAATTAAAACGAAAACAAAACAAAACAAAACAAAAAACTGCGGGTGAGTCCGAGGTTCCAAATGTGGTTCAGATGATACATTTGGTGTACAACTGGGACCCTGTTCTCATGAGTCTGTGTCAGATTTTCCTGGCAATTTGGTGGAGCTATTAATGCATTAATTGAGATAAACATCCTGTCGTGCTGACACATTTGGGAAGCTTATTAAAGGACTGGAAAGAGAGTGTGTGTGGCTACGAGAGTCTCCCCAAAGTGAGCTGCACACTTCTTCTTTATGGAGAGGACCACAGAAACTTGATTAAATTATCCAAAACCCTCATCAAAGAACCAGAAGCTTTCAGTCAGAAGCAGGATGCTGGGCAGGCAGGTGCTTAAAAGCAACATGGAACAGGAGGATATCCACTGATTCAAAGTGGTAGAGACTTTGGCAGCTTTTAATGACTGGAATGGACCCGAACCCCCATTGCTCAGCTGGACAAAGTGACCAATTAACTCTGTAGAGCCTGGTGGTGGGGCCACCAAGCTCAGCTGCTGCTATTGTCATCTCAGGACTCAGCCCCGAGTTAACGTGTCCAAATATTATAATATATATATACATTTGAGATTAGTTGTGGGATAAAACAATATTTGACGCTTTTGGAGGCTGGGAAAATATTAACAGCAGGAGCTCTGTGATTTAAAAATTTCATTATAGAGATTTCAGCTTTCTCTTCTCTTCCCCTAATCTTCTCTCCTTCCGCTGTGAAAGGCTGCACAAAATAATAATTAGGCGGAATGTACCAGTAGCTACTGGGGAGCGCAGGGGGCCTGGGGACCAGCACGCTCGGCCGGTCGGGAGAGGCGGCTGCCTGGCTGGGGAGGACGGGCTAGCGGGGAAGGAGACATGGCTTCTTCATCAGGGTTTCCCACAAGCAGGGCTGGCGCATCACTGAACAGGTTCAGTGACAGAAGCGACTTCTCTTGGCCCCGGGGATGACCTCCTTCTGCAGTGGGGCATCCCGGGGGGAAGGGCCGCTTCACCTGGCACAGCCGGCCCAGGCGGGGAGCCGGGGAGCTGGGCAGCGGAGGGCTCAGCCCCTCAGGACAGCAGGGCCCGTCACTCCCTCTCTGTGCTCATAAAGTCACCACCAGCGAACTCTGGACTCACGCATCAGGGTCTCTAGATGCAAACAAGGGAATCCGGGGGGCAAAGACTTATCCTGTCACCTCATCTGCCCCTCCCCTTCCAGTTAGAGGGAGGCTGATGCACGATGTCATCTCTAGGTCAGGGGCACGTGGCTGGCTCAGTCAGTTAAGTGTCCCGCTCTTGATTTCAGCTCAGGTTATGATCTCAGGGTTGTGAGCTTGAGCCACTCTCAGCACGCTCAGCTTGGAGTCTGCTTGGGACTCTCTCTCTCTCCCTCTGCCCTGCCCCCCTGTCGTAGGCACGCTCTCTCTTTCTCAAAAAATAAATAGATAAAATCTTAAAAAAAAAATTTCTAGCACATTCCCTGAGGCCATGACTGGAATCCTCAGCCACAGTCCCAGGGAATCCAGGGGCCCTTTGGGAGCAGGCTGACCGTGGGAGTGTTCAGTGGGGAGAGGGAGGGGGGTGATTTGAACCACAGACTGGATGTGCCCCCAGTTCTTTGTGGGCTCCCACCCGATCTGTCCCCCTCTCCCTTCCCCCCTCTGCTTCTCCCCTTTCTTCCTTCATTAGAACCCGCCTGCCCTCACTTACCATCACCTAACTGGTAGCTGACGGCAGAGAGCCAGGCAGAGCTGGATGAAATCAAACCTTCTGCAGTGATAGGTTTGCGGCTTTGAAAAGGGTTCTTCTGTATGAACAAGAACACAGAGTCTTGTGGCGGCGGAGGGGGGAGGGTGGCGGAGGGTGGGGCTGGTGGGGGCAGGAGCTCGGGGTTACAGCTGCAGTTTCTGTGGCCAGAGAGGCCCGCCTGTGCGGGCTCTGCCCGGTCCGTGCTCTAAGTGTCCTTCACACGGGGGGGTGTCCCCATCCTTCTGAGGCCTCTTCCTCCTGGACTGTGGGGGACACAGGATTGGGCGTCATGTGCCCCCGGGGCTGATGGGAATTCTCTCTCTGAACAACTTGGCTTGGTCATGACACACGCGCACAGGGCTACTCCTTCGCAGAAGCTTTCCCGAGCGTGTAAGCACCTGTGGACGGGCACTTTCTTCTCCACGTGCATGCCCGGGGCCACGAACAGTGCTGTACCCACAGCCAGCAAATAACGACCGAATGCCAGCCGCCAGATGGACTGACGGAGAATCTTCGAATTGACTTCTCAAGGTCATTCGTGCAGAAGACAGCTATGTACCAACAGTACGGAAAAGTCCACGTCCAGGCTTTGGATGAAAATTACACAGGTGTTTATTTTAATCAGCCCGGAGAACACTATCTGCAGGATTGCTAAAGCGCATTTCATCGGTCACGGCGGGTGCTTAGGAAGGCGATGTGAGCGATAATGAGCCTTTCTCTGGCACACTCCTGTCCACGGCCCTCACCACCATCCTGCAAGGGTGTTCATGGTGTCAGACCTATTTTGCAGATGAGGACTGTTGTGTTCAAGACCGTAAGTGACTTGCCCAAGGCTGCAGAGCCAGGACGTGGTGGGGCCGGTCCTCCAAGCAACCTGCATTTGCTTGAGCTCCAGCTCTTGAGGAGAGGAGACACTGTGCTCAGTTCCCAGACTGATCTGAAAATAAAGGTGGCCCTCATTTCCTTGTGGCCTTCCGCCTCCTTCTCAGTCCCCAGGAAGGGACACGTGCCTTACTGACCAGGGCAGGTCACCTGCACAAGGGATGGAGTTCTCCCTGGCCCCCCCGATCCCTGGGCACCCCTGTGCCCAGCATCCCAGAGGGGGCTCTGCAGGCGTGTGGCTGCGTGCTGCCCCCTTGTTGGGATAGTCCTTCTGTTCTTCAGTGAGGAGGCCTCCCCGGGGCCGGGGGCGGGGGGGCCCAGGTCTGGGTCCAGCTGTGGCTTCTGAGTGTCAGCCTAAGCCGGCAACGTCCAGGCCCCCCAGGTTCTGGCTGCTCTGGGAGCCGCCGTTCCTCCCTGGCCGTCCCGTGGAACCTCTCCCCAGGCATTTCTCACACAGACCTACCTCTGGCTTTGATCCAAAAGAGGACATGTCATTCCCCCCCGCCCCCCCGGCCAGTTCCTGCCTCCAGAACGGGCACCACTGGCTTACCTGTGCTGGGAATCTTCTTCAGCCTGCACCATGAACTCTATTTCACGAGAAATTTCTTTGTTCTTCACAGTATTTATTCGTCAGTCACCCTCATGGATGATCGCAGCTTTCGGCCCTAATTTACCTTTCTTCCCGACTTCTTGGGAAAGAACAGGTCAACTAGAGAAATGCCTTCTTGTCTAGTGAGCAAACAAAACTGTCACTTTTAGTTGGCAATTTTTTGTTCCGTATGTTCTTGTGTTAAACCTTAAGCTTCTCAAGGAGAGGGGTCAAGTCCGGTCATGCCCGTCATCTTGTTCCATGCGCTGCTCTGGGTGAACTTGGCGTCCACTGGGGCAAATCGAGCAGCCAGGGCTGGGCGGCTTGGCTGTCTTGAGAGGCAAGTGCCGGTAGGTGGGGGCTGCCCACGGGCTCTGTCGGTGCCAGGGCCGTTCCTGCAATAGGCCAGGGCTCCAGGGCGGGAGTCAGGGGTTTGGACAGTTCTTGTTACTGCTGAGGTTCGTAGGTGAGAGTGTGGCCCGGCCCCAGCGTAGCTGTTGGAGACATAGTCTTGGGGACTAGAGCAGCTGGAGTTAAAGTCCCCACTCGGCCTCCTTGGCTCCCTGGCCTGGGGGAGCACGGGCAGCCTCTGAGCTCTGCATCCTCATCTGTAAAGGTGAGGTGACTCAGTGGACACCAGGAGGTGATCGTGAGGGTGCACGGGCAATGCTCAGAGTCCCCACAGTGGGGGTGAGAGTCACTGCCCTGCACAGAGCAAGGCATGAAGGGGGAAGCTGCAGGAAGCCGGTGGCCTTTCCAGCAGGGCAGAGGTCAGCAGCGGGTGTGGACCGTGGGCACCTTGCCCTCTGCGTGCGTATTGACGTTACTTCTGTTCCTTCTACAGCGACATCTGAACATGAGGGTGAATATGCCCTAGCTGAGAGTGGGGAACTGGTTTCTGTCTCAGGGATAAGCCCATTTCCAGACTGGATCCTGGGGCCACAGCATCCTTGGGCTCAGACCAGCTGGGGCCCCACAGGGAGCTGGGCCTCTGCTGTCCCCTTGGGTTTGGGCTGGAGGACCCCAACCAACCGAGAGGGATGGCCCAGGCAGGGGGAAGCCAGGACTCCCTGTGGATCTGACAACTGGCTCTGGAATATTCCAGCCTGGTGAGGCTCTGCTGGGTGAGCCTCTGTGTGGTCGTATGTAATTATACTCCTGCTTTCAGTCACCATAATGCTGTATCTCTTCTATGAACAAGGCCACGAAACAATTATAGTGATGATAACCCTGCTTGTTTGGCACAGAGAGGAGGACAGATATGTTTCTCTATTTGGAGTTTTATCACTTAAATACTTCCATCTTCATTTCTTTGGCTGCTAACCTGTGTAGCAATAATGCTGCTCCCTTCGAGATGCTCCATAAACCACCCTCCTGCTTCCCGGGCCAGTGCACGATTCCCAGGACAGAACGCTGAGCCCCCTGATCACTGGAGGGAGGGCGTACTTTATGACCAGTTTGAAAATGTTGCTGCTGCTATAAATTAAGATATGGGGTTGCCCCCATATTGGCTATTGATACACTATGCATGGTGGACATGTTCCACCGAAGTGCATTGTACATGGCAGGTGGACAGCTGCCATGCCTGTGGACCACTGAGGACAGGTAGACAGAGAGGGGTGAGCCAGGGCTGAGGACAGTGTTGGACTTGGAGCCCGAAGAAGGCAGGAATGGGGTGGAAAAAGCCTGGGCACCTGGCTAAGAGAGGAGCTGTGGTCCTCTGGCCAGGGTGCCCTGTGCACCCAGATCACTAGGCCAGCTTCACCCCCACAGGGCCTGGGCCAGGGTGGCTCTGGGACCCTGAGACTGGTTCCAGTCGACTTCTGAGCTGCTTGATGGCTTTTCCGGTTGACTTCCAATGTGCTTTAAATTTCACTCCTCCTAAACTTCTGACATCCTGATCAACTTATCCCTGAGTGAGAAGCAAGACTTGTACAAAGCAGGGAGCTGCCTTCCTAAGGAACCTAGAGGAAAATGAATATTTCCAAGGGCATATGACTGGCCAGTGGTCAAGTAGGGCCTCAACCCAGGAGAGTGGCTTCCAGATCAGGGCGATTCCTCCGCACCCAGGCTGGGGATGGTTGCTCACATAATTCACCCAACCCTGAGTAAAACCCCCTTCTAGGCTGCAGAGAGGTTTGGCCGTACCCTCCTTCTGTCCCTCCCAAGGCAACTTCAGATGAAATAGTGATGAGTTGAGGAGCATTTTGAAAGTGGTAAAGACTTCACCCACATAAAGTGTTGTTTCTGGAAAATTCTTACAGCAAGTACATTTGTCCAGATCAGTTCTTCTAAGCAAAACCAAACGCCAAAATTACACTACTAAAAAGACAAATGGACCATTTGGCTTCTTGAAATAAATTGGTGGCAAGAGTTTTTGAGTAACCTGAATCACTGTTCATAAGGCCTTCTTCAAATCCCCCCTTTGGGCCATCTCTGATAAGTCAGGTTTTGTACCCTGTTGGTTAATGAGGCGGGCACGTAAGAGATAATTGACCATCTCTTGGTAAATGCTGATGCCATTTGCTTTCCCAATCACTGACCACCAGTTTTAGCTTAGAAGGGGCCCTTTTACTCAAGGGGGAGGAAGCTGAGCCACCAGAGGCCCAGGCCACACAGCGGATGGCCCAGGGCCCACCTGTCCTTAAAGGGAACACCCCCTGCTCAGCTGCCTTGGCTGGGGAACCTCTTGGCACTGAGAGAGGGAATAGGTTTGTTTTGTCAGTGGGGAGAGGCCCCTCCCTGCCCGGCTCACCTGTTTGGACGCCCTACTTCTGCCCTCTGTTTGGTCCGTGTGGGCTGAGCTCTCCAGGTTCTGCAGAGGTCTCCACAAAGCTGCATCCTTGCCTGGAACACCAGCTCCTTACTTCCTCTTGGAGTCAGAGCTGCTGGTCCCTGGGATGCTTTTCCAAGGACTCTCCTTTATGAAGGCTTCCTGGACTCCTGAGGCTCTGCCCACTGTTCCTGCTGCCACGTGCCTCTCGCGGACCCCTGAGCACAGGATCAGCTACATGACCATCTCCATCCTTGGAGAGGGGTTTCTGGAAGGACAGGACCACACGTGTCTTGTTCCCTGGTGTATCCCCTCTGCCTGACCTCCAGCAGTCTGACAGTAATTGCAACACCGTATTAGGTTATTAGCATATTCAAATTGACATCTATCAATCATAGGAGTGCCAGACACTGTGCGAAGAATCTTACCTGCCGTACCTCATGGTTCCCACCCCCACAATCACTTCAGGGTGGTGTGGTCTTCAGTGAGCTCAGGGATTGCACCAAGGAGGCATGGCTAGGAAGGGAAGGGGCTGGTATTTGAACGAAGGCAGGCTGACTCCTGGCTGTGCTGTGTCCTCAATCAATGAGAGGACCCAGTAGGTGTGGAGGACCCGTGAGCCCAGGAATGAGTGGACGGAAGCACGCCACCAACCAGGAGTGCATCACCAGGGAGAATGCCCCAGCAGCCCAACCGGCAAGTCTACCCTGGCTGGGGGGGCGGCGAGGGGCTTCCTGAGGACAACAGTGGGCAGCCAGCCGCGTGTCCTTTTGTTTATGAAATTGGGACTAATGTCACTTGCAGGCATTGGTGAGTCCAGAGGAGTCCAGCACACCTTTCTGTCTGTGAGAGCCCTGGGCATGGGATGCCGGGACAGCCCAGAGCCCCCAGGGGACCCCAGCATCCCTGCTTCCCCCTCCCCCCGACGAGGACCGCCTGCGCTCGCCCCGAGCCAGGCCACGGTGTGCCATTCCAAATGGGCTGGCTAATCGGCCCACATCCATTATCATTAGTGCCTCTCTGCGCGCAGGTACGTGGGGGGCTGCCAGGCGCTGGCTGCGGCCCGCTGAGCGGGGGACCACGCTCTACTGCCGCTGACGATGAGCAGCACCTGCTCCGGGGCTCGCCGGCCACCTCAGTCATCCTTCACATCTCATGCAACACTTGTTCTGTCGGAGCACGGAGCTGGCACGGGCGGGAGCCGCCTTCTGCCAGGGCTGCCCGGGCCCCCTCTCCCTCCCTGTGGTCCTCCGCTCGAGTTCAGCTTTGAATGGCTTTTCAAAGGAGCCTTTTAAAAAGGCATCCATTGCATATTAGCCACTCAGGCATTATGCTAAGGGTTTAAAGGTGAAGATTAAAAAAAATAACTTCCCTTCGAAAACGAACTTTTTTGACAATTAAAATGGAGTCGTGAAATATTCATTGTCCTTCCCCCGTCACACCACGTTGATAACGCATTTTCTCAGGATTTCTTAGGAAGGGCGGATTTGTGGCTGTGGGCAACCAGGGATCTCTTTTCTTTCTGGGCACACAAGATGTCCCCGTAGCTCAGGGGAGGCTCACAGTTTCTAGACAAAGGCCAACGTCCAGAGACAGACTGGACCTGGCCAGCCCTGGCCCTGGCTCCCAGGAGAGGGGAGGCCTCGGCGGCCAGGGACCCAGTGACTTCACAAACCGTAAATACCATTGCTGGGGGGCCCTTTGGGCCTCCTCGGCCTGTTTCCGTCCATCTGTGTGGTAACCTCAAAATCACACACACACATGGCGCATCTATTTTTTCCTTCTAGTTGAAGAATTTTTGTGCCTTGGCCAATCTGTGAGCCAGAAAATGCCCAGCTCAGGAGAAGTTTATTTATTATTGCTTATTTGGATTTCTGCTTGCTGCCCTGGCCCACCTTGGCGCTGGCTGGGATCTGGGGGGCTGGGGTCCTTTCTGACGGCTCTGGAAACAGTCCCTTGGTTTCTCCAAAATGTTCCTGGAGGGAAGAAGTCCAGCTCCCCTCTGGGACGGTGAGACTTTTGGGGCCCGGAAAGAAGGAATAGCCTGGTCATTCAAGAGGAACCAAGCTCCCTCTTGGGGAAGACACTATTGTCAACAAATGCCTCAGGGGAGGTCTGTTCCCCCTTTCTCGGAAGGCCCTGTAGTGACCACATTTCCTGCCTTGGTTTTAGTCCAGCAGGACTGTAGTCTGTCCAGAGCCATAGTCTTCCTTCTTGGGCATTTCTGTACCAGTCCCGAAGCACTCTGCACCCTCTCAGAGGTCAGGGCTGTGTCTTACAGCCATACTCGGGAGCTTGGTGGTGATAGATGCACAGTTGACATTGGGGATTCCTGATCAGGCAGAGGAGAGAGCTCAGGTTTAGGGGTTGGCAGACCTCCGTCGACTTGCAGCTTTGACTTGTTTTCCTGGTTGTGAATCCTTGGGAGAGTCCCTTCACTTCACGGGGCTTCAGTTCCTGAATCTATAGACAGACACCGTTACCTCCCTCATAAGGGTCTTGTGAAGATTTAACAAGATCACATAAGCTAAAGGACATAATAGATGTTCAATAAATAGGCATTCCTCTCCCCCTTCCTTTAAAAGAAAGCTGTCTCTGTTTATTAGACCTGTTCTCAGGAAAGAATCCTGTATCAGTCATTTACACTTTAGCATGAATTTAAAAGGAACCATTATATCCTCAATGGGAATTTGAAGTTTCTGAGCGCTTTGGCTGAGGAATACCAGATTGTTCTGTCTGTGACCTTGAAGTATTAACCTTCTGGGGTGGAGGGGAGTAGGTTACTGGGCAGAGGGCTTTCTGGAGGGTCATACTCTACCTCTCAGGCTGAGGTTTGGATGAACGTTGAGCATGCCCAAAGCTTAAAGGGAAACTTGATGTCTGGGCATGGTGACAGGGAAACTTGCAGGAAGAGGGTCTCAGCATGAGTAACCTTTAAGGGAGTAGTTTCCAGTGTCCGCCCTGATCCTCCAGTGGCTCCAGGCTTCCTCCTGAGCTCTGCATGCACAATTTCCAGGTGACTGCCTCCTGTCTGTGCCCAGTGTTGTCTGTTCCAACTAGCTCCATGATTTATTTCTCATTTCCTGTTCTGACATGGAAAACATCAGAAACACTCAGAGTAAAACTCTGTGACCTTTGGAAACTCAGCAGGTAAATAGTTGGATGACAGCCATCGTCCCCCGAGGGGAGGGTGTGCACACGCCTGCGTGTGTATGATAGAGAAGTGTGAAGACTCAAAGGCTGTTTTCCCATCAACGACTATAGCCCCTCTAACTTTCCAGGAGCCTTGTCAAGTACATAAAGAAAGAGCATCCTCCTCTCACTGCTCTTCTTGCTTAGCTGTTGTGCTCTGTGAGCGAGGCATTTCTGTTCTCTCTGTCCCGGTGACGGAGCATTCAGCTTGCAGAGGCATCATATGGAGAACTGGGTGATGGCTTGGGGAAGGGGCGACTGCAGGAGGCAGCGAGGACAATCTTGGCTTGAGGTGAAGCAGGCAACATCAGTAGATTTCTCCACAAGATGTATTCTTGCCTTGAGCACTGAGCTCCATGTGGAGATGAGGAAGGTAAAAGGCAAACAGGACTTTGATCCCACCATAAACCACTGGCTACTTAGATGTGAGGATATGGGACTTGTCCTTGGAAGTCTTGACTTGGCAAGTGCGAGTCTAACTCCTCTCAATATGTTGGAATGAATGTGATATACAAACCGTGCTTTGTTGTTGGGGCTCAGGAATATATCTTCATGGATCCCATGCCTCCTTCAACAAAAACTTAGGGAGGCTTTCCTCACACTGAGCACAGCACCTGCTCTCTAGGAGACAGGCAAGGTAGGTGCAGCCCGGGAGTGAATAGAACCTTCTGGACTTTTGCTTATTAAGACCAAACTTAAACATACCTGATGTGGATGATGTTCCCCCGTGCTCTGTGCAGGACCTACCTGGATGCAGGGATTTTACTGGCTTTTCTAGGCTTCATTCATAGGAAGAGTCCACTCCTTAGGTGGTTGGGTCCCACTAACAGGTGTGTGATAAAACTCCACTCCGGTTTTCTTATGTTGATAATAAAGTCAGTTCATTTTTTATTTAGAGACAGGATCTTATCTTTTAGGGTTTGCTTTAACATTAGCTGTTTCTCTGCCTTACCATATTGGGGTGTGTATGTGTAGATTCTTAAAGTGGTAGTAGGAAAACCCCAGCCCTCTGTAAAGATGACACAGGGAAACCAAGCCCCCTTCGGCCCCCACCGGGCCTCCCTGACCCTCTGCCTTCCATGTGTCCAGCCAGTGAGGCCGTTCTCTGCCACTCACACGTTCTCATGTCAATGACGGCATCTGGGTGGGGGATGACTCATAACAAATTCCATGTTGTAGTGACGAGCTAGAGCCTCAGAGGCTGGGGCAAGACCAGACTCAGGTCTTCCTACCTTTCATTAAGGTTCCTATAAGATTCCATGGACAATCTCATGGCCTTTTTCTACCCCCAGAAACAATGGACTTGGGGGCTTCTCACTGGCTGTGGCCCAGCTGAACTAACCTGGTGATGAGCCATTGACCTGCCTGACCTTGTGGGCCAGCCCCAGCCCTCCTGCCAGCCAGGCCTCAGCCCAGGTAGGGGACTCTGTGGGACAACTGCAACAGTGACAATAGCCATCTATCCCCCAGGCACAGAGCAGGCCGGTCCACCCCCTTGGTGCATCTCCGCTGCCAGCATGTAAAGTGGTTTCATATTCACTCCCATTTGACAGATCAATAAGCCAAGGCACGTGAGCAAAGTCCTTGTCTGAGGCGGCACAGCTGTGTGTCACGAGCTGGGTTTGGGACTCTGGCAGTCTGGCTCCCAGGCTCGCTGGGCTGTCTCAGAAGGAGGGAGTCCTGGTCTTTGACATTGTATTCATTTCTTTCAGATGCATTTGCATTTAATGTGGGGTCTCTTCCCTCCTTTAAAAATATGTTTCAAAAGTCATGGTTTGGGAACAGTGACGAGGCCTCTGCTGTTTGGAAGCCAAAATCCTTCAGCTGAGCAAATCTCCTGGTCAGTAGTTCAGACCTCCCCCACTCCAAAGGAGGGCCATGGGGCAGGTGCCCTGAGCTGGGACAGTGCCAGGGCACCATTGTCCCATGGTCCCCACCCCACAGCGGTAGCCCAAGAGCTCAGGGACCCCCTGGGACCTTGCCGCCCTGTCCACATGCCCGAGGTCCCTACTCCCCCAAATGGTGTCTTACATGGTGGGGATCAAAGATGGAAAGGAGGCCGGAGAGGCATGAGAAACGGGAGTGCTAAGCATTTCCATGGGTGGCCTGGACAGGCCGCTGGCCAGAGCAGCCCTCGGGAGGGACTAGACTTTCTGGGAATTCAAAAGGAAAAAAGGGAAAAGTAGGAATGATGGGTACCACCTGCAGCTTGTCCTGACCTGTTTGTAAAGAAGGAGGGGAGGGTGAGGCGGCTCTCAGAGCAGGAGACAAGGCCCCTTGCACCAGCCCTGGGTGCCCCAGGACTTCCCGAGAGCCGCTCCCTCCGTCGAGGAGGAGCCGCCGAGCAGCCAGGTTTGTGCTCCATCGTCCTGCATGCTGCACCATCTCCCCCCCAAGGAAGCCCAGGTGGTGGCCAGCGTTCTCTGCCGCTGTGTGTGTGGGGATTAATGTCCCTGGTGTGGCAGGTCAGCACGGTGTGCAAAGGCCAGTATTAATCGACAAATTAAAACCACAGACACCTGGGCAGGTGGGAGGAAGTCTCCAAGCTTGATCAAAAACATATTTCTGTTTCGGGTCTAAATAATGGGCTACGGGAGACACATCTGTAAATTATACAGGAAGCCTTCCTCAACAACTGATTCTCCCTGACAGTTTTACTGGAGTATATGAAAATGAGTATTAAAGATGTGATCTGTAGGCTTCCTTCCAGGAATTCCAATCTGGTTTCAATAAAATGGGAACACTGATTGGAAGTGAAGCTGCCTTCCGGTTTTGCCTTTGGCTATTACGTGCTCATTCGTGAAATGACTGAATTCCACAACTACTTTTAATACTCACCTTTTGAGTTCATCTCCAGCACTGGACACATTGGAATGATTAAAATAGCACCGGCTCCCCATGCTGGGTGCTCTCTAATTTAAAACAGCCCAGGTGCTGAAGACAAATGAGTCCTCCTGGTAAGTCCATTCTTTCTTTCAGGAAGTTGCTTTGCAGGAACATCGAGAGCAGAATATTAATAGTAAAAAAAAAAAAAATTAAATTAAATAATGCTCCTTGAGTAGATGCCTGGGGGAAAAGATTAAAGTTTGGTGCAAGGCAGGACTTGTACTTTCTGTGGGAATGTTCTGGTGGCATTGGTTTCTGGTCTTCTCTGCTTGGATCCTGCACTTGCAACTGCAGTAACAGTGGGGCCCTGGGCCTCCCTTCTTCCTCCCCAGGGACGCCCTCATTTGGGTCAGCCCTGTGTGCTCTGAGCTGACCTTGGGTTGGTCTTCCCCCGAAGGGGGTGGGATCATGCTGGGTCAGCTGCAGCTCTTTGCCTCTCCCCAGCTCCCCAGCACCCAGACCACATTCTTAAGAGGATGCCCCAGGATTAAGGAGCTCAGAGTGCCACCAAGAAGAGGGAAGTTAATTGGATGATCTTTCCAACACAACTCCCTACAAAGCCCCCTCACGTTCCCTGCTTTTACCACTGGGCTAATGGGCCACAGGTGCTTTTTCTACTTCTCTGAGGTTTACTAGACAAGGTAGATTTATTCTTTTGCTTCTACTTCTATGCCAGAGTTTCCCCCAACCTTTGATGACAGGGAGAAAAAAGTTGGTAGGTCTCACACGGCATCCTCCAACGTTTATTCATCCAAAGCTATTATTGGATTTTCAATGGGAGAAAATGGACCTAAACCCTTGGGAGATTGGGCACTGCTGGGAGCCACGAATTCATTTTGACATGTTTTTGTGGGATTGCAAATGTTGCCTTTTTTATATGCAAAATTCATATTTAATTTCCTCTGATCTTCTTCAAAATCATGAAAATAGTTTTCATGCATTTAATTTGGGATGAAATTTTGTTGTATTTGTTGCTTTTCATCTGAGGATAACTCAGTGGCCTGCGTTTTGGTTTTAAAGGTCTGAGGATGTGGAACACACCTACCCGTAGCTGTTAAGTATGTCTGAGATAAATCCCATTTCTCAACAAGATGGACAAGGTATGCTCAGGTGTTGGAATTAAAGGCATTTTCCGGGTCATCAGCAGTCCAATCTGGAGCCAACCAAAATGATGAGTGTGAGGTGGACCATAGTGTCTGCCCTTGCTGTTGGCAGTTACCTGTGATGGTGATCACCCTGTCGGCTGGACACCTGTTCCCCAACAGCCCCCCTCCCGAGTACTGCTTCACAATCTAAGACTCCGGTCGGTATTCCTAATGTAGATTATGATGGCATTTATGCATGCTGCAGCCACGAGCTACATGTGGCCCTTCAAATTTAAATTAATAAAAATGAAACAAAATTTAAAACCCTGTTTCTCCATCACACTTCCCACATGCCAAGTGTCCAGTTAACCACCATACCAGAAAGCTCACATTAGAGCATTTCTATCGTGGCAGAAGCTTCTGCTAGGGTTCGAGCTTCATCATGATCCTAAGAAAATCATGAAGGAGACGGACTCTCATCCCAGGCCACATTTAATTGAAACCCTGCCGTGTGAGAGTGAATCTGTGAGCTCCTGACAAACTTTGATGAAAGTAGAAATTTCCTACGTGGGACCAAAGACTAAATCTAACCCAGAATATTTTGAAGATGAGCTTGGTTAATGATGGTTCTGCCAAAATATTTGTGACGGATAGAAATGGAAACGAATTCTGGGCAGTTAGAATATCCCAAGTACGCAAGTCACTGACGTTAATGACACAAGAGAAATGTGTGTCATTTTCTGCAACATTTCTTTTATTTAGTAACTCTTAGATGCCTTGCATCTAGGGAAGCGTCCCTCTTCAGGTTCCGAGCACCCTCACGCTGAAGCTGGGTGATGGGCTCCCCAAGCTCACCTCTGACAACATCCCATCCTCGTGCTCAGCCAGGGGAATGCTTTATTTCCAGTGGTCAACACTTTCAAGACAATGGGTCTGTGCTGAAAGGTTATTTTGTATTCACTGCAACCAACCCAAAGCAGCAACACCCAGCTCCCTGCATATCCTTCAGAGGCCAACAAACTTGATGAAGTGTCTATTACAAGCCAGGTCCAGTGTCTGAATTTTCCTTGCCATGATGGCTTTCCCAGTGGCTCAAGCCTCTAGAGACTGCTCTCCTCTGGTCACCTGCCTCAAGCAGGTTACACTGAGGTCAGGCCAGGCACCTCCCTATGGTCAGCGCATGCCCAGCCCAGCTGAGCCAAGTGACGACCAAACAATGGTGGTGTGGGTGCCAGTAGGAGGGATGTGCCCTATGCATGGTCCATGATACTGGACAGGATAGCAGGTTCTGAGGAAGCCAAGTCATAAGAGTAGGGTGGAAACAATCAGGGGAGACCCTCAAGAGCAGTTGGATCTTGATGATCACTTTTTTGTTAACTGATAGTGAGCACCTGCCGTATTCCTGAACGTGTGCTGGGCGCCTCCTCGTGTTCGTGACTTCCCGTGGCATTAGCACTGTCATCTCCAGCATGCAGATGACGATATGGAAGCTGGTGGGTGACATAACTAGTCCTAGGTCACATTGAGCAAAATCTGCGGAGTTCAGACCTGAAGCCAAGTCTTCTTCAAGCCAAAGGCAAGTCCCACGCAGCGGTGGCATGCCATCTCGAAGGATGTGTTTGGTTGTCTAGGGAATCCTGAGGACTGGGCTTTCCTAAGACCTGGGAGAAATGATGGAGACCCTCCAATGGGATTCTACTACGTGTTCTCAGAAAATGGAGCAAACAATCCTGGGCTCATCTTGATACATGAAGAGGGACTGCTTCTTTCTGGGATGGAGGGCCAGTCTTTACATCCAAGACCGGGAGCTCTGAGGCAAACAAAGCCCAGCCTGGCTAAAGTAAAATCCAGGTTCCTTCCATTATCCCCACCTAAGAGCCCATGAGTGGTCCAGTCTAAGGGCCTGGACACCACACATCTCCAAATCTACAGTGAGCACCTCAGGGCCTCACTGGGGTCTCCCTGGGAACCTGCTGACAGTGCTGCCAGCATGGCCATCCCAGCCCCTTCAGGTGGACTTTGCACTGGAGAGTGGGAGGTCTGAGTGCCTGCCTCACTCGAGAGGTGATGCTCACAGGAGATTAATGGCAGGGACTGGTTGGGTTACACCTGCAAGACTAAGGGGTCTGCGTGAAGGTCGAGGGTGGTGTTTATCATATCATCCCTCAGAATCGGGTGAGATTTAGGAGTGCTCAGAAGCCTTGGATCATCCCACGGCAGACTCTGCACGGGCTCAGGGCTTCGTCTTTACCGCTGGGAAAACCTAGAAACAGAGCTGTTTTCAGTTCAGCCTGGGTGCACACGTCTTGTGCTTTACCCTCTAGCTTCATTTTGAGTTACACATGGAGAGAAGGAGCATCATGTTCTGTGTATGCCTGTAAGGCTCTCACCCAGTCCTAGCAATGGGCAAATAGTTAAATCAAACCATTGCCGACAGTCTATGGAAATTGCAGTTACAAGTGGATACTGTCTTCACCTCCCTCCCAGACGGGGGCTGGCTGGGGATTTTATTTGCCGCCCCTCCTGAATCAGATTCATATATGTGTGTGCATGTGACCTGAACCTTGCACTTCTCTATCATGGCCCGATGACACTTTCCCTGTCTCTGTTGGCTTCCTCTGCTGGACCGTAAGGGTCACCAGGGCAGGGGCTGGGGCTGGCCTTGCTCCGAGTTCTACTTTCTGTGCCTGGAATGAGCCTGCCCATGGGGCGCTCGCTCCCTGTCTCTGATGAATGAAGGGGAGACTGGGCTTTGGCATCATCTGCTT